>NC_056751.1:533856163-533898663 GCF_019279795.1 Protopterus annectens | reverse complement strand
CTGCTCCCCTACCCCCCAAATCTCACCCGCCCCCACTTCCTCTACACATATAGCCTCAAAACCACTCCCACATCCCCAGCCTTCTTCACATCACAAACATCCAGCCCTCCCCTCCACACTAGGTTCCATCCTCCCACTCCTCCTCAACTTTTATCCATCCGTGGACTAGCCCAGTTAACTATCCACCCATCTTCATATCCTTCCATAGCTGGAACACTAAATAAACCATTATACTTATAAAACCTGCCTCCTTTATAACCCTAACACTTCTTCTCACCCTATCCTGCCTTAACTATCTCACAAGTCCTCCTAATACTAATCACTCTCCCCATTTCATATAACCTGTACATACCCCACACAACACAAACATTCTATAACCTTCATATCCCCCTACCTATACTTCTTCAATAACTGACTCCTTTTTACCTACAAACCTATCTCTGTCTACAGATATTCTACTCAACTCCCAATTAACCCTATTTCCATGGATTACCTGCTTACTCCCACACAACATGGATTCAGACCTGGCTACAGTACTACCACCACTCTCCTCTGCTTCCTTGAAACCGTCAACAAACCAGGCTCACAAACCAGATACTAGGCACACAAAATACCTCTTTTCCCACATCCAACAACTCATTACCATCCTTCTCTCTGGTGACATATACCCTAACCCTGGCTCCTCTCCTCCTCTCAAGTCTAATTCACCCCTACTTACTTCCCCTTAACCAGAAAAGCCCTTCTTCTCACTACATTAAATGGTCAAAGCTTATGTAACAAAATCCCTAACTTCCATGCCTGGCTTCTCCATAATCACCCAGATATCCTGCCTATCTCAGAAACTTGGTTGAAACCCCACATTAAAGTCTCTGAAATAATCCCCCCCAACTATTATATCATTAGAAGAGACAGAACCCATAAGAAAGGGGGCAGAGTTGCTCTCCTCTATTCCTCCTCCCCTTCAGTAACCCCTTATAATAAACCTATCCCCCAATTTGCCAATGCCGAACTAACTCTGGCCCAACTTCAGATGAACAGACACAAACATATATGCTTAGCCGCTCTCTATATTCCCCTGGAGACAATATTTCCATTCCTGAGGATATCCTCTCCTGGTTCTCCTCTACTATTAGCTATGAGACCATAATCCTTGGTGACGTTAATATTAATTGGACCACCATTCAATCTCCTACAAACTCCTTAAACATAAACCTATACAACTTCTCACAGCTAATCAACTCTACTGCCAGACCCTCCAGGGACTACTCCTGTGGTGGTACCCTGAACTGGATTCTGGTTTCTCATCCACAATGCATCTCTGATAGTGGTACCCTTCCTGACTCTCACAGTGATCCCCTACCCTCCTCTTTACAATTATCCCACACTTATATCTCTTAAAAAACTTCAACCTTGATACCTTCTCTAACTCTTTAAAATGCATAAATTGGAGCCTTTTGAAAACCTCTCCCTCGATAATGCTGCACCTGTTAACATCCCTTCCTACTTTCTAAAAATAGCTGCCGAAGCCTTCGCTTTCCTCATCTCCATTCTAATAAATTGGTCAGTCCAAGAAGGCTATGTACTTATCATCCCCCTTCACAAAGGGAGCAACAACAACAATATTCCCAATTTTCGGCCAATCACCATCTTATCTCCTGTCTCAAAAGTTCTTGAAAAATGCATCCACCTACAGCTTTTACCCTTCCTCATAGATAACCACCTGCTTACTCCCACACAACATGGATTCAGACCTGGCCACAGTACCACCACTACTCTCCTCTCCTTCCTCGAAACCATCAACAAAGCTAGTGAGTCCGGCTGCCTCGTGTCTACCCTCCTTCTAGACCTATCGAAGGCCTTTGATACTATCTCTCATAACTTTCTTATATCTACACTCCGTAATCTTAATCTATACTCCATTTCTATCAACCAGTTCACTAGTTACCTCTCCAACATGCAACAAGCAGTCAAATGGAAAAAGGCTACCTCCTCCTTCCTTAATACTCCTACAGGTATACCCCAGGGTTCCATATTTGGTCCCCTACTGTTTAATATTTTCATAAATGACTTCCACCAGACCATCCCTAATGCAAAACTTATCCAATAGGCAGATGACTCTACAATCATCTGTTCTGCCACCTCCATCTCCACACTTGTAAAATTAACCCAAGATGCCTTCTCTTCCACTGAAAAATGGATGTTAGATAACCACTTCGCACTCAACATGTCAAAAACTAAACTCATGATATTTACTCCTTCTAAAAACACCACTACAGACAAAAACTCATTCTCCATTACTAGTCAGAACAATACATCTCTCGAGGTAGTATCCCATGCCAAACTTCTAAGTGTCCTCATTGACGAGCACTTTAAGTTTAATACCCACCTACAAACAAATATAAAAAAAAACACCAGAAACCTGGTATGCTTTACCGCCACAATTGCCATCTCACTTCCTCTACTAAGCTTGCTCTGTCTACCACATACTTCATTCCTTCTCTCTTATATGGTGCCCCACTTCAAAATAACCTACATTCTTCTCTCAAGACAAAACTCTCTT
Organism: Protopterus annectens; assembly: GCF_019279795.1. NCBI lineage: Eukaryota > Metazoa > Chordata > Ceratodontiformes > Protopteridae > Protopterus > Protopterus annectens. The sequence goes on along the minus strand of NC_056751.1, from coordinate 533,896,103 downwards.
CCTGTTATAACAAAATCTCTAAGTTTGCTACAGGCTACAAATCCACCATCCACCACTACAATGCCCTTCACAAATTAAATTGGCTAGACCTGCCCAATCACCTTACCTACATTCAACTCACTCATGCTCACAAACTTATCTTCAGTCCCTCTCTCGGACCCTCCCTTGCCTCCTCTCTCAAAATGCATCTACCTGATCGATCTCTAACATCCAATAACCAGAATCTGATCGAACTGCATATACCTGCCCGCCTACCAAGCAAACACCTACTGTCTTTTTTTCTAGCATGTCTTTGGAACTCCCTGCCACCTCTTATCCGTACCACCCATAACCACTTCTCACTCTCCCTTCCTCTCTCTTCCCACACTTCGCACTAAGCTGCAGTTCCCCCAAATCCACCCTTCTCTTCACCATTGCCTCTTACTCTACTTCTTCTCACTATTCCCTCTTTGCTTACCTCTACACTAAACTCCTCCTGTCCCACTTACCCTATCATACCTCTCATAGGACACCTATGCGAAGCTCCTTTGCCTTACTGTTATATTTCCTTTGTATGAACAAAAATATTTGTAAATATTTACTAAAAGTTTTTTTTTTACTTTTTTTAAATTTACTCTAAAATTGTAAATTGTAATATTTTGTCTGTTCATCTGTATTACTGTGTTACTTAATTGTTAATTACATGTTTACATTGTACAATGTCTTTATGAAGCTGTATCACCTGTACTACTGTATTGCTTAATTGTTAATGATTTGTTTACATTGTACAATGTCTTTATGGAGCTTTTCTACCCAGCCCTCCATGGAAAATGGGCTCTTCTTGGTCCAATGGACTATCCTGGTAAACAAACTGCAAATAAATAAAAGGTAGCTACATAACCCATCCCCCACTCACCACACCAGTCAAACAATAAACCTAAGTTCAGGGATTAGGGAACTCCTTAACCCATCCCCTGCTCGCCACACCAGTTAAATAATAAGCCTAGGTTCATTTTCTGCTATTTTCTACTGAAGTATGACTGAAAACTTTACAATGAACGAAAGTGCTCAAAATGTGATTTAAATGAATAAAAAACTGACCAAAACACTGAGAATAGCCTAACATCTATGTTCCTTCCAAAAGTTTTTATTAGTTGTTTATACTTTTGTGCTAGTGATAGATATAGATATAGATTATATATATATATATATATATATATATATATATATAGATATAGATATAAACCACACATATATATTTCCCATTGCTTTGTTTTTACTTATCAGATTATCTACTGGTTAATTTTGTTTTTAATGTATTGTTCTTCTCTAAAAGTCTAAACATGTTATATTAAAGATGAATACATTATAGCTACTTAGAATATTAGTGTGTTCATATAATATCTTAAAGCAAAAAATAATAATAGTTAACGTTAAATTGCTGTAAACTATATATTTTTCTTGTTTCTCTTCCCTCCTTCCCCTCTCTTCCATTTTCATATCCTGAATATAATTCCCCCTTTTTCCTTTCCCATTTTTTCTTATGTATCTAAGGAAGTTTACAGTTTGTTCTACAGTAATATATAAACGTCTAATTTGTGTGATTAAGTGTTAGAAAAGTTGTTGACATCTTTATGTATAATTATTAATATATGTCAAACAATAAAGCCAACTCTTCTACTTCTATAGTACGTATTGTAGAATATTCATGTTAATGTATTTAAATAATTCAATAAATTGTGTTAAAGTGATTGTTATACTCTTATATACATATTACTATATACCAAACAATATTAATAACAATCTTCAGTCTCAGACTTTTACAGTATTTACATTTAAGAGTCTTTATCAAACTCTTGTGATTGACTCATCACCAGCTTAAGCTTAGATAAATGTTCAAGAGGTTTTTCAAGACATTTTAAAAAATAATTCTGTAGATCTTTTGTTTATATCAATAAAGTTAAATTCCTTTTTACATGCCCTTATCTGCTCCTCTGTAAGAAACCAGGCTCTCAAGGGAACGAAACATCAATGTATAAACAGTAGGGGAAACTCAAACTCCGTTCTCCTTCCTCCACCATATTCCCTTCTCCTCTGTTCCACTACCACACAAAATATCAAACAAATCCCAGAACAAAGCAAAAAATATCCCTCAGTGTAGCAACACATACTTCAAATGAGTTCACAAGTTAAGTTGCTCTTCTTCTCTGGCATCTGCCATACTGTGTTTAAGCAATGAGCAGTCAGTCACTGAAAAACAACCAAACATCTAGGTGCAAACCAAAAGCAATAAGAAGAAACGCAGAAGAATCCCCAAGTGCATAAAAAAATGAGAAGCAGGTGAAAAACCATAATCATTTCATATGTAGGTAGTCGTGCTCCACAGCCCCCTGCACATAAAATCCATTTGACCCCCGAACACAAGTCATTCAAGCCACTTCAAATCCATCACTCACAACCATAATCACACTCAGCAACACACTGAAAAAAGGGAAATCATCTCTAAGAGCAAAGCATCACATCATTATATGAATTTAAATGTAGGCATCACATCTCACCCATCATTACCACTTAAGTCTAAATAAGAGCTCAAAAAACATTTCAGAGGTATATTAATAAAACAGTTCTGCAGTTTACTCTGTCGTACCAAGAAGCTCAAGCTTTGCCTTATATACATTGCCCCTCCTTTTGACAAGAAACCTGGACATTAATCTATTTAGGAAGGTATACATGAACAGTGGGGAAATACAGACCTTCTCCACTTTCCATTAATACATTCTTCTTCCCTTTACCCTGTCACTGTACTATCTAAGCCCCAAATAACAGCAGACTTTATCGATCATAACATCAATGGAGTCAATTTAAAGGTAAAGTGCGCTCCGTCACTAGGAAAATACATGCCATGTTCACCCACAAATCAGCCAGTCACTGAGAGGCAAGCTAATCTTTAGGCACAAGTCAAAAGTGGGAAGGAAGTGAAATGGGAAAAGTATGAGAGGAGAGTCGACAGGGAACAAAAGAAAAAAACATAATAATTTTGCACATATTTAATCATGCTTCATAGTATCCCATCTCACGTATAAAATGTATTTGATTCCCAAACATAGCTCTTTCAAATCATTCAGAGTATAACTTTTGTAACCATTATCAAACACAATATTATGTTAGTAAAAAAAAAAGATGTCATTATTTCTTTAACATTCCATTCAAAGCTCTGAGATCACTGTATCTTGTGTTGGGCTGGGGATGGTGTAGTCATTGTTTCTTTAACTTTCCTCACTACAGCTTGTATAGGAGCACTGTGCTGTCTACATGGAGCCTTTTTGCCTAGGGAGTCAGGTTAGTCCACAATTGCCTTACTAGCACTGTGTGCTACCACCATTAAACAATCACAGTCATTGTGCATGCTGATGGCAACTCAATCATTAAAACAATATAGTAATGATGAATTCTGGTACTTAAAGCAATACAGTAATGAGGAAATATGGTACTATGTGAGCTCCCACACTGTAAGGAGATCACCAACATCAGAGTATAAGTGGGACAGGATAGTGCATTGTAGCACACTTGGCTGTACTAAAGGGGAAGACACTGTTATCAGTTCACATTTTCCTACCATGCAAAGGAGGCCTTGGGGAAGTTACATTCTGACAAAAAAAGGAGTTCTTGCTATTTATTTCTGAGTTTCTATACTGTGTGCAGAGTTTTACAAGCTGTAAGATATTGGTTTTGGGCTGAGTGCAGTTTGGGAACACTATATATACTATTTGAACTGTTAATAGCAGCAGTCTGCATTTAAAGTGGAACAGCCTTACAAGACTATCTGCAAATATATAGAGCTGAGTATATTTTTCTGTATTATTCTGTATTATAAAGCTAAATTGTTGTTTAGATATCTGTTGTCTTAGTGTCCTGCAAATATACAGAGATCAGTATATATTTTTTGGGTTTTATAATTTGCACTCTGATTCCTCACATCTTTGTTGAAACGTTCTTCCCCACCCCCCCACCCCCCCTCATTGTGGTTTCTATTGCTTGTGTGTTGTAACTCAAGGTTCCCTTAACTTGAACTGTTAATAGCAGCAGTCTGCATTTAAAGTGGAACAGCCTTACAAGACTATCTGCAAATATATAGAGCTGAGTATATTTTTCTGTATTATTCTGTATTATAGAGCTAAATTGTTGCTTAGATATCTGTTGTCTTAGTGTCCTGCAAATATACAGAGATCAGTATATATTTTTGGGTTTTATAATTTGCACTCTGATTCCTCACATCTCTGTTGAAACTTTCTTCCCCATCCCCTCCCTGTTCTGGTAGTAGTTTAAATTTGGTGGCTTTTGCAGTGCCCGCCCCACTGTAGATTTGATCTAGGACACTCCCCCAGTCCCATCTCTTTACCGCATTCTACCTAATAAACCCTTTCTGCACTTGCTTTTAGTCCTTTTTAATTTAATTACATTTTTTCAAACTGTGTGTGGACTAATATTGCTACATACTCAAGTGTGCCAGCTTGCACTGCATGTGAATTGTTTTTACTACTGTTTTGCTACTTTTCTGAAAAAAAAAAAAATTGTAAGCCTGTTTCCTACCTTTCCTGTAATTAGTGTTCCAGATACAGATTTGCTGTATCCAGGACTATTTGTAAGCTTCTAAGCCCCAAAGCCTTTCTGTGTTGGAGGGAAGCCTTCTAGCTTATCAGTGGGAGTGGTAAGCACTAGGTAACCTGTCTACCACATAAGGAGTGGTTCTGGCCCAGAATTTCTAGTTATTGGCCATTTGGGCGGTCTTCCATCTCTCTCAACTTTCTGATTTGAAGGCCTGCATTTGCACTTCTTTCTGTCCTGTAACTCCTGGGCCCATCTCATTTGCTCACTCAAAAAAAAAAAAAAAATCTGCTTTTACTGTATTTGTGTTTCTTCCTACTTTATTTTGCTTTTGCGTCATCTTAAAAGTACTCAATTGTATTTATTACTGCTTGGTGTAACTCATTCTAAGCCTTTTAGTTTAAGCACTTGGGCTTCAGACCAGTTGTTTTACATTAGGACGGTTTATGGCCTGCACTGTGGTGGCAGGACAGGTAGCTTACATCCTTCTAAGTTGGGAACTGCTGATTGAGGGCTCAGTGTCTGTTATTCTAAAAGTGTATTAGTTCTGGTTTAAGCACTTGGGCTTCAGGCCAGTTATTTTACATTAAGAAGGTCCGTGGTCTGCACTCTTGTGGGAGGAGAGGCTGGACTCTGCCCTTCTGAGCTGGGAATTTCTGGTTAAAGGCTTATAGTGCCTGCATATTTGAACTGTTTCTTACTGAAATTGGTACACCTTGTTTGCTGTAGCATAGACTAGATCCAGGCCTGCTGAATCTAGCTTTATTTGTATGCTGCTTGTTTGTTTGCTTGTTATTTCCCTGAAACGCTAATTCCACCTAAAAAGCAGCTTTTCAGTGCTTCTGTGGGTCCCTTGTGATATCTGCATTGCTTACTGTACTTATTTCCTTGTTTCACTTGAAAGAAAGTTACTTTTTGTCATTTTTGCATTTAAGTTACCTGTAACACATTGCATTTATGTTACCTGGCACTTGCTCACTAAAGCAATTATATAAGTCAGCACTAAAATATTAAAAGCACTACACCCTCACAAACTCCCTTGAGTACCTCATTCCCCACTGGCCCTTTTTTTTCAATTATAAAGGAATTCCCAATACTATTCTAGCATGTCCAAAGGTCAGTTGTCAATCTCCTCTCCGGTCCAGCTGGTGAATCTGGGAATCTTGAGGTAATGTTACAACTGCCTCATGTACACAGACAACCCTCTCCTCCTCCAAACAAATTCCAACACATGTGAGAGATGCAACCATATAGCCACACTGGAGGCTAAGCTCTCTCAACTCAGTACTGGCGAAACCAGTCAGGAAGAGAAGGAAACCACACTCCTACAATTCCAGTCTCACATAGACCTACCACGACAGCAAAACAAACACATAAACACACAAAAACATACTCGGAGGCTCTAAATAAAAATCTGCCTAAGCAGCAGAGACCTCCAAAGCAGACACCCAAGCAACCGCTACCCCAAAACAAAACACGTGCAACACATAGCTCACAAAGCCAGTGTGCCGAACAGTCACAGCCCTTAAGGCTAAACAACACACCTGATACACGTCTAATAGGTGACTCTATCATCAGGCACACTGACGTCCCACTCAGCAGGCTGAACAAGGAGAAGGTCACGGTGAGCTGCCTGTCAGGCGCTAGGATCCGTCACATAACACAAGCACTCAGGTCACTCCAAGGCAAGTACAAATGTGACTCAGTCGTTGTCCATGCTGGTGTGAATGACCTGAGACGTACCTCCCTGGACTACATGAAAAGAGACATAGAGGAGCTCTCTGAGCATGTAGCCCAGGCCGGTATGACCCTGACCTTGAGTAGCATCTTACCCTCACCAAGAATGATGCCACAATATGAAGACAAGATGATCAATTTCAACAATTGGCTTTTGTATTGGTGTAATTCAAAAGGGATCCAATGCCTGTCAGCCTGGCATGACATGCTCGACAAGCCACGATGCTTCGCTAGGGACAGCTTGCACCTGTCACCCCTGGGCTTTCAGATATTGGCAAAGGCTTTTGCTACCCCCATAGTGCCTTTTTTAGGCAAGGCTCAAAAGACAAACCCACATCCATAGGTATCACAAGGGATAAGAAACTAAGAGTAATGCTACTCAATGCCAGTAGTCTAAACCTCAAGATGCACGCACTCGAAACTCTCCTTAGCATGGAGAACATCAATATCTGTGCAGTAACAGAAACCTGGTTCAAGGCTCCCGAGAGCACCCCAGCACTACCAGGTTATACCTCATACCATGCTTTTCGGCCCCAAAACTTGGACCATACCACAAAAGGAGGGGGAGTATCAATATTCGTCAAAGATACCCACACCTCCAGGTTGGTGGCACAGCAGAAAGCATCAGAGACTATCCATGTGCAACTAACAGTGGGTAAAACTGCCTTCCAGTTTATAGCTTGCTAAAGACCACCCTCCCAAACCCAGGAACCCCACTCAGCCTTCCTGAGAACACTGGAAAATATGAAGATCTCTCCAAACACTATTATATTGGGCGACTTCAACTACCCAAACATAGACTGGGAGCATTACTCTAGCTCCAAAACCCTAGCCCAAAGGTTCCTAGATGCTATGGAACAACTTGTTACCACTCCCATAAGAGGGGAAAACATACTGGACCTGATCATCACCAACATGGGGACTCTATGCTCCAGACCAGAAGTGTATCCCTCACTGGTAAGATCAGACCATAAACTAATCTCACTGGATATTCACATCCCGACTCCACCCCCTGCCCTGAAAACCACAGTGAAAAACTTCTCTAAAGCAAATTTCACACTCCTCAAAACTGAGTTGGAATCCTTCAAAGCCCCCGGGCCTGTGGAAAATACGGCCCAGACTGCAGAATCCTTTATAAACGCATTCTATGAACACCTTCAGGAATGCATGGATCACGCAATCCCAAATAAAACCAAGACCCAATCCTCCAAAGGCAGACGTCCTGTCTGGTGGACCCCAGCCATAAACAAACTATACAATAGAAGGAGGAAGCTACTACATGATAGAGCAAAATCCCAAAAAGGGAAGGCATCTCTGATCAGTATTAGCAAAAAACTATGGGCACTCATAAAATCGTCTAAGGCCAGCTTCGAGAGAAAAATTGCACAGGGCACTAAGGATAATCACAAGGCTTTCTTTAGTTATGTTAGGAACCTGGGTGGGAATTCCCAGATATGCTCAGAATTAGTCCAAAATGACAAAAAATACAGCAAACCCACAGACATTGCCAACATCCTAGCTGACAGGTTCAGCGCAAACTCCCCCCCCACCAAAAGGGCAAATATTTATCCCAGCAGAGTGCTGCCCCCCTGACATCTCAGATGCTCAGGTAAGAGCTGCCCTCTCCAAAGCAAAAAACACAGCATCAATGGGACCAGATGGTGACCCGGGCTGCGTCCTACATGAACTCCAAGAAGAGCTAAACCCAAACATAAAACTACTGTTCAATCTCAGCCTTACTACAGGATATGTACCCAAAGAGTGGCGTACAGCAACAGTGGTCCCTCTCCACAAAGGTGGTGCCTCAACAGGTCCTGGAAACTATCACCCCATAAGCCTGACTAGCTTGGCCTGCAAAGCTATGGAAACGATCATCATGGACCTCATAAATAAAGATATTGGGGACCTACAGACTCTGGATCCTACCCAGTTCGGCTTTGTTAAGGGCAGATCCTGCCTCTTAAACCTGGTTGATTTCTTTGAAACAGTCACCAAGGCCATTGACGAGGGGAAGGTGGTCCACACAGCCTGCCTGGACCTCGCAAAAGCCTTCGATACAATACCACACTCGGGCATTATATATAAGCTCACCAGCTTAAATATAAACCCCTATGTCACTAGAAGGGTTGCAAACTGCATCAAGGACAGAACCCACATGGTTAGAATTGCTGGAACCATGTCAGACTCCAAACCAGTTACAAGTGGCGTCCCACAAGGCTCAGTCCTGGGACCTCTCTTGTTCGGTATATATTTCTCGGAGGTACAGGCCAACACGGAAGGACTGTGGCTGACTAAGTTCACAGATGACTCTCCAGCCGACACAAACATCCTCCAAAAGGGCCTCATAGAAACAGACAACTGGAGCCAGAGCCATGGCCTCAAGCTAAACGCCAAAAAGTGTATAGTCATCCCCTTTGGCAAAAACAAAGTGCCCACAAATTACCACATAGGTGGTAATCCATTAAGTACAGAAGAAGTAATTAGGGACCTGGGGACCCAACTTGATAGCAATCTCTCATTTGACAACCACGTGGCCAAAGTGGTTAGAAAAACATTTTATATAGCCCACCTAATCATGAAGGGATTCACATCTAGATCAGGGGAGGTCATTGTGCCTCTTTACTCATCCCTCATCAGGCCCATAATTGAGTACAATGCCCCTTTTGGGATGTACCTTACCAGACACCTGCAGCAACTGGAAAGACCCCAAAAGTACCTCACCAAGAGGTTCATAGGGCTCAAACAGATGCCATATGCTGCCCGGTTAAAGAAACTCCAGCTCTACTCAGTGGCATACCGCCTGCTCAGAGGCGATCTGTACCTGACGTATAAAGCCATGTCCAACCCGGAATTAATGGACATGCTGCACCTCAGAAAATCCAAATCCCATTGAGCTACGCGCTCGAGAGACTTGAACCTCAGCACTGAAATAAATAGGACATGCTGGAGGAACAGATTCATAACCCAGAGGCTCCCTTCACTCTGGAATAAAATCCAAGTCCAGGTTAGGCAGAGTCCCTCATTGACTCTCTTCAAGAGGAATCTTGATGAGTGGATGGGAGATCGTAGGTTTACCCCGGGTATCACTTCTGTGTCACTGTTAGACAGAGGCACAGTATACTAACCTCGAAAAAGGGCATAGCAAAATTAATTTAAAATGGGTGGCGAAAGCCAAACACACTCTGGCTAGGCTTATAAATGCACTAGGGCAGATAGCCTAGTATGAACCTATGAACCTATGACCCTATAGTACAGAGAGGAGAAATGCATAAACTGTGCTGAAAGTTTTGAGGCTACTTTGGGAAAGCTGCTTATTATATGCAGTTGAAATAATTACATCTGAAAATTGTGAGAAGATCAAGAGGTATGCAAATATGGGCCATTTTGGATACCTGGAACACTAACCCCAGGATTTAATAAAATCCATGTGGCCACTGTGTAGAGTCTATGTGGAATGTATCCATGTACAAGGCCATGGTTCTCCCTCAGCAGCGCAGTGCATATTAATGATGGCACACTGCCAAGGGAGAGCATAGGAACAGGGATATTGAATCTGTGTAGGGAGAAGTGTAGAGGTTACCCATGGTTGTGGATGCGTACAGGGTGAGGCACCCTATACTGCTCTCTGCTACTGCTGAGATGCTGTGAAGTGGTTCAAATGGTAATATTTTATTTTTATATTTTTTTTTCCTTTGTGCATGTTTGGAGCACAGCAATGCCAAGTTGCACTCATATACTCATCTGCAGCTGTTGAAACAGAAGCACACCACTGTTTTCCACTGTTTTATCAAACTGAAAGCTGAATGTCTGCAAAACTGATATGCATAATGATGTGTTTCTCTTCCAACAGCTGCAAGATGAGAGGACTCGCAATGTCGAGTCCCATGACGGCACCTGGTCAGGTTGTGCCATAAGTATGATAAGTATGGATTGATTAAGCTAACTGTAGTGCAATAAGCAAGAAAGAGTTAAGCATTTGCTGCAATAAAGTATACAAAACAAAAACTGTAGTGCAATAAATGGGCAAGTAGAACTGTAGTGCAATGCATGGGCAATTAGAGATGTAGTGCAATAAATGAACAATAACAACTGTCTTGCAATAAACAATAAACAATACCAATACCAGTAAACAAAATGTGTACAGCAGGATTGTGTTGTCATAACTATTGCAGTATTGCTGTATGCATTGTTTGTCTATGATACGGTTGCTGCAGTCAAGTATAACACTGTCTCCAGGCCAATATCAGTCACAACACCTGCCAGACATATAAAATAGAAACCGGATGTCATTAATTATAATTATTTTTTTATTTTATTTATTTTTTTCTGTTTTTTTTTTTAATTACTGTTTGAGCAGCTCAGTGCAAAGCACCGCAGAACCGAACGGTTCTCGTACATACATAGCCAACAGTTGCTAGATATCTAAAAATAGAAACCAGATGCAACTAATTATTTATGTCTGGGTGTATTTAAGCACTTTTGCATAGTGTGCCCCAATGCTTAGTAATGCTAACAGGTAGCCAAGTAGTATATGTGAAGTAATACTAGTTTTCATAATATCCAAGTAGATAAATAGGTAGATATACAGCCTAATGCTTAGTAGGTCCTGGGTTTGGGTCCGTAGCAGTCATAAGAGGTTTGTAATTTAATTTATTATATATGTTTAATTTTAAAAACAAGTTTGTGAAATATGGCACTGCTGTGCTATGCTGAGCAGTGCTTAAACATACTAATGGCTACTGCTGTTTGTGCAATGCTAAGCTTAGCTAAAACCTTGGGTGTGCAAGTTTTCATGCTGCCTAGATGGTTTGCATGATGCTAAGCAATGTGGTGCTTTTTTGAATGTTGCTCAATTATGTGTAAGGGTGGGAAAACAGCCTATATTAAGGTCAATAGGTGGGAATTCTACACCATTCACTGGAGTCTCATCATCTGTTGATATAGCAGGTGGTGCCAATGAAGGTGCGAGCTTTCCGATGCAGAGATGGAGTGCTGAAGAGTCCAGGGTCTTTGATGGGCTCCTGGTAAAAAATTATGAACCCAGGCTGATGCAGAGTGCTTTCCATGGCTCAGAATGTAAGGCAGAGGTCTAGGACCGGTTGGCCTGGGACCTCACAAGTGCTACTGGTTTCTCCCATATAGGTGAGTAGTGTCACCACCATTTTGATGTCCTGAACAGGAGAAAGAGGGGAACCTTGGACACCTGTGTCCAAGAGGTGTGAGCTGAGGATGCCCCAAAAATATGTAAGCATGTTTTCCACTGTTTTATCCAACTGCAAGCTGAATGTCTGCAAAACTGGTATGCATAATGGTGTGTTTCTCTTCCAACAGCCGCAGCTGAGAGGGCTCACAATGTCGATTTCCATGACAGGTGCCTGGCCAGGTTGTGCCATGAGTGTGGTAAGTATGGATTGATTAAGGTAACTGTAGTGCAATAAGCAAGAAAGAGTAAAGTATTTACTGCAATAAAGTATACAGAATAAAAACTGTAATGCAATAAATGGGCAAGTAGAACTGTAGTGCACTACATTGGCAGTTAGAGCTGTAGTGCAATAAATGAACAATAACAACTGTATTGCAATAAACAATAAACAATACCAATAACAGTAAACAAAATGGTGTACAGCAGGATTGTGCTGTCATAACCATTGCAGTAGAGCTGTATGCATTGCTTGTTTATGGTAAGGTTGCTACAGTCAAGTGTAACACTGTCTCCAGGCCAATATCAGTCACATAATGCTCTCTGTTCTTCCTACTCCAGGTAATAAAGGTATATGGGTGAGGTAGCCCACTCTGTGGCCAGATATTGTGTGTCGACTTCACAGACCTTTATCAGCAATACCAATAAAGTGTTAAACAGCATTGTTGGTTCCTAAAGAAATCTGTTTTAATAAATGCAGTATGGCTGTATTCCATGCATGTATGTTTTACTGTCACTGCAGTCAAGTATAACACTGCAATAATTCTAGAATGCAAAACAAATTCAGTCACATAATGCTCTCTTTTTCTCCCACTCTAAGAACAAAAGGTATATGGTTGAGGTAGCCCATGTTCTGAACAGATATAAGTGTGCTAACATTTCACAGATGCTTATCAGCAATACCAATAAAGTGTTAAGCAGCATTGTTGATTCCTAAATGAATCTGTCTACATATTTCCAGAACAGCTGTATTCCTTGCATGTCTGTACCTAGCTGCTGCAGTCAATGTTAAATTTTTGCAGATGTCCCCTGCAGTCACAGCTATTATGTTCTATTCCCATGCCTGCCAATTAAGGCAAGACGGATGTCTAGTTTATGTACTGAACATAAACATGCCTCTCAAGTGTCACAATGTCTCATAATGTAATTAATACTGCCTAATCTGTCTGTCACAGGATTACCAGAAAAATGATTACCTGGAGTGCAACGTAAGGGTGGGAGGATGGCATAATGGTCAAAGTGTTTACCTTGCAGACACAAGGTGCAGGGTTTGATTCTCACATGGGTTAATTGGCTAGGCTTAAAATGGCCCACAAGGGCAGTTAGCCTAGTACTAATCTACGAACCTATGAACCTATTACCAAATACACTTACAGAACACCTTGGTAGTTACAGAAGCCCACATTATGTAAAAGTGTTCTGTGTAGTTGTGCACCTGCATTTGTTATTGCTTGGCCCATACTGACACATGCTAACAGCTTGAGAGATATGTATGTGCTACATCAGCTACAGGAGAATTGTAGTCACTGTACTCAAAATTGACACTACACACCTGTAGAGTATTATCAGTGTTTTCGGGGATATAGTCTGCATTATCAGTAATGGAATGTTTCACTCATTCTCTCCCCACCTGTTTGTTTGTTTTTTCGGCTTTTCCCGGTTAGGGGTCGCCACAGTGGAACTCCAGTCCGCTAATGATTGGCAGTTGATTTTTATGGTGGCGAGTTGCCAGCCCGATGCACAACCTTCAACGAAGGCACGCCCATTCAAGCATGTCTTTCAGAGGCCACTCGACTGTGGGGAGGACATGCAGACTCCACACAGAAGGCACTCCAGCCGAGAATCGAACATTTATTTATTATTAGTATTTATTATTATGATTTAATTTTAACATATTTTGTTTAACTATATTTTTGCAAAATGTGAAGTATTATTGTTATGTGTTATTATGATTCAATATTAACATATTTTGTTAAACTGTTTTGTTGGCCTTATGGTCTACTTCTTACTGGCATGCTATTAACATACTGACTGTTATGTTACTTAATGTTGTGTTACAAATATGTATTTGGATTGATAAATATGATGTTATATTCTGTTAATACTAACAATGGTTTGGTTATTACTAATCTTAACTTATTCCTATACCTCATTTACCACAGCACATCAAGGTAGGCCGGCTCCAGCTGATCTGTCTACCTTGCCTCATTCGGCCATGGAACCGGGTGCCAGCACATCTGGGACTCAGACTGGTGGTGTCACATCTGCTGTCCCTGCACTACCTGTGGGTTCAGGTAGTACCGCTCCATGGGACAGGGTCGGGCCCCTCTCTGGGAGAGGTGGTAGAGAGGGAGTTGTCACCCATCCTGAGCTGCCAGTTTTGGTCCACAGGATAGTCTACCATGGTTTTAACTTCTGCCTGCACTGTACTGAGGACATGCTGGCCAGCCTGGTGTGGCAGCCTCACCCTGGTGCCCAGCCACCATCACTGCCACCCCGAGGCAGTAATGGAGCAGTGCAGACAGTCCCATGGATGGGGATGTAAGTCATGCTATTGCCTTGTGGAGGCACATGGGACTTAGATTCCACAACACCCTTCCTGTCCAAGATGTTCACACCCTCATGTGTTACATACCGTCCCTGTCTGCTGTCTTGTTTGTCTTGTCTGTCTGCAAATGCATCCTCATGTACCCAACTTACATCTCCCACATGTACCTTCCCCAATATCCTATTCTCACCTAAAAAAAAAAAAAAAATGGGCAACTGTCCCAAAAAATATCTTCCCATACATAGCTCTCCATTTTGCACACATGTCCACTGGACACACATAATTTGGTCCAAATGGCTTGACAACACAGTTATGTTGTCCTCATTCCTCTCTCTGGGGGTGAGAGTCCAAAGTCATGTACACATTCTGTAAAAGTGCACAGTTATTGCTGTACAAGAAATGGATAACTATGGTTCTATCCTACACCCTTCCTCCACATCCCTACCTGCCTTTCACTATGTTTTCACCCTGCTTGCACCCCATTTCACAACATTCCTATCTCCGCATTTTTTTCTTTATATTTTTTTAGAGTGGCACTGCAAGATGCTCAGTGTCGCACAGCTTCACTAAGCTCAGCTAAACAGACCTATAGTGAACATATATGGCTTTAAATTTGTAATATACAATTACAAAATAGACACCTGTCCCATATTTTGATCCCAAGACCATTGAACCTGTAGACCACTGCATTAACCTACCATGTCACTCAATTCTTAATTAAAACAGATGGTTTAAACAAAACAGTAATTGCCAGTTACAGTCATTAAGCATGTTTCAGTGGAACTGCTTGCCATGCTGTGCAAACTTGTTTAAAAAGTATTGAAAAAATTGGGAGTGTACCTTGCAATCTGGTACAGTAATATACGACTAGAAAGCCCAAGACATACAACGGATGTAAGTGAGGCCTGTGATAGCAGGTAAATGTTCCATTTTATCAGCAACATGTAGAACACCTGCAAAGGCATTAATGGCAAAATATATGTTCAACTGGGACCCCGGTGCAGAAATACATCCATATAAAGCCATGCACACATTGATAGATGTAGAAAAAGTTTGTCACAGTCTGCATGTGTGCACATATATCTTGCAAGTACACCTGCTGTGAAGTGACTCAGTAGCTCAGTCTGTTAAATACCTTGCGAAGAGGACATTTTGCCATATACAGTCCTGGGTTCAAATCCAGTGGTATGTAGCACTGGAATTATAGTGTTGTTATATTTATCCCACATGTCACTCAAGGACACAACAAGCATGTGGACTAGTACTCTGTTAGTGATACTGTTGCCTAAGATACTTAGTTTAAATACATACCTTAGTTGGACTGAAAAGGGTAGCCTCACTCTAACTGTGCCTCTACAACATGGCTGACACAGATCCCACAGATACTCCTACAGCTTCTTGTTTTCCAAAGTGTTCACAGTCTCTGACTATGCCTATTACCTGCAAAAAGTAGCTGCAGCCTGTAGCACACCCATCTCTATGTAAAAGTTCTTGCTAGAGACCTACACTCTGTGATGAAGTAGTCTCCTCACCCTAGTGATGTCCAGCACATCATATCAGAAAGAACCCATAATCTACGTGAAGGCCTTATATATTGTACTGTGGTTGCATGTGATTAGTTGATGATAGCGCAAATCAGCTGTGTTGGCTGCAATTAGCATTTCAGAACCACAGATTGATTAAGAGGGAATCACCTGCTGATGATAAGCATGTTAAAAAGGCAAGCAGCTGGCTATGGGAAACCAGTATGTATGAGACTTTCCTCACAAAGAACACATGTATGCAAAATATTAACTATCAGCACATATCAGCAGAGGAGTACTGCACTCCATCAGGTATGTAACCATTTTGTTTACATCAGGATGCAGATGTGTGAATATACTTAAGGGGAATAAGGATCACAGCAATAAGCCATTCTTAGAACTGTGTGATAATGACATGTCATTGATCTCCAGATTTGTTACACATACAGAGGATGTGCAATACCTCAAAGGTGGAATGTATAATGTCAGTGTGGCAAACTGGGCTCATGGGACTCCTCCTTTATAGTGGTTGTAATCACACACTGGCACAGTTGTTTTCACATATTATCAGGGGGGGGTTGGCCATTGGGGACACACTACAAAAGACTTTCTAGTGTGGGCCGTATGATTGTACAGCAGTATCTGTAATGGCACACACGTGAATACCTGACTATTTATAGTATTTTAATTGTATTCACATACTTAGTATGTTTGCACACTGTACAATATGACATGTGGGATCAAGCAGTGGATATTGCCAGTCATTCTATCTTGCTGTATCTCTACATAGTGTACTTCCATGTATGTGAACCTGACATGTGTTCCCATGTTGTTGTCTTTCAGGAAAAATGTATGCACAACACCATGCAGCTTTCACAGATGAAGAGAATGAGTTGATACTGGAAGGGCTATGTCAGTACCATAAAGTCCATCTGTCCAGGGGAAGCACAACAGGGAACAGTGGGAGGCATTGTGGACTGACCTTGTCCATGATGTCAATGCCATATGCTATCAGAACAGGACATATGAGCAGGTGCAACACTGTGCAACAGACATGATCAATGCTGCATGCAGAACAGTGGCAGATGTAGCCAGGGATTGTGGCACCGCTGGTGGAGGGCCTGCAGTGGAATAACCACTCTCAGCCACAGAGGAATCCTTGGCAAATCTAGACACATATAACAGCTCCCAGGAATCCATCACACCTACATCATGGATGTGTGTGCCACAGTTCCCATGGCAGAGGAGCATGCAGGTAAGCTCAGTTTGATAAGCACTGCAATACTGTAGCATTCAGTGTATGAGGGAGTACATAGTCTTACGTGGGTGTCAGGACTGTCTGTTTTGGGATGGAGGAGAAGGGTTTAACTGCAGTTTGACTTTATGCTCAGATTTTGACCACTATAGCAATTAACACAGTACTGTAAATGTGAGATATATGGTTGTATTACCATGTGGTGGTGGAACATGTGGTGGTATTGAGATTACCTCTCCCTCAACTTTTCACAGGTCCATCAGGTATTGCACAAGCCCGTGGTCCTGCTTCTGGTAAGCATGACACTGTTTTGCTATTGATGTATGTTTACAACATTGTAATCCCTAGACTGTCATCTCAGGCCTGCTGCCTGCATTACTGTACTGTTGGCATGATTGCCAAATTCCTACATATTGTCTGACTGTACAAATGTTAGACTCATACCTATGCCATGTAGGTGTGACCACACTAATAGATGTGACAGTACTGTCATGACAGTACAAAGTGTCATATGTGTCAACTCTGCAGAGTCTACACTAATGTCAACAGTGTACCTCACTGTTGCTGATGAGATTGCAGTGTAATGAGAGTTTATTTACAAGTAACTACAGCTGTTAGTGGGAAGAGTACTTACCTACAGTTTTACTATATGAGGTTAGGTCACCAACAAGTATGCCGTAGTGACAACAGAGTGTATAGAGCCTTAAATATGTCACAATATAGTACTGCAGAGCATAATAGTGCAGGTAGTAATGTACTGCTTTTTCTTTTCTTATCACAGATGACCAGGGGGGTTGGTCTCTATCCCCTACACAACCTGATGTCAGTGTATCCTCAGACTCTGATGATGATGGTGGCCACAGTGTGGCACATGCGGGGGTTTGGGGGGCTGAATCTGTCCCAGAGGTTAACATCCCTCTTCTGCCCTATTGTCACTGCACACAGTCAGTATGTCCACACACACTCTCAGTCCCCAGAGGCCACAGATATTGGACAGTCAGAGGGTGGGGACATTGAACAGGAAAGTATGGCAACTATGGCTCCATTGAGTGTATACACTGGGCATCGCCAGAGAACTGGCAAGGTCCCACACAGGCAGATTGACAGGGGTGCTTGTAGGAGGCCTGCTGTCTGTCCACCACCTGTTGCAGGCATTACATCACAGATCACTCGGCCCATGTTTTGGGCCATCATGGAGGCACATGCATGTTCTGAACAGTACACCAGATGTATGCTTAGGGTTATAGATGCAGCATAGTCTGACATCTGTGACTGCCTCCACCTCATTGGGGACACCCTGGATCAGTTTACTGATGCAGTGGACAGAAGGTGGGCATAGACATTGTCTGTCTTGGACTGCACATTGTCCGTGCTGGAATGTGTGGTTGGAGTTGAGCATTGGACACATGGACATAGGTCAGCAACCCCATCTGCTGAGAGTCCATGTGCCCATGCACAATCACACTCCTGTAGTGGCAGTACATCCAGCACTACAGAGGGGAGTGTGCTGTCCACACCATGACATGGCAGGCCATGAGCTCATGGTCCTGGCTGTTCTTGTGGGGGGCACGGTCACAGCAAACAGCAGTCACCATCAGGTACTAGCACCACTTCTGACCTTAGGCATGAAGGTGCCAGTGCAACTCCTGGCAGAGCCAGTTCCCGTGTTCCGGGCCAGAGACAGTGAACTGTCAGCTCTACCATGTACAGTCCAAAGCTGTCCAACATACACACATGTAGGGCTAGCACTTAGCTTGACTATGTACACACACACAGACACTCACACACCATTATCAAATACAGGTCACCTAAAGACATACACAGCACCTTTCCATGGTCTATCTTACCTGCTTTCCTTCCTGACTCACACACATGCTGTCAACTGTTTGGGTCAGCCTAGGCCTCCTGCACCCCCACACAACACCCTGTGCAAGTGATGATATCTCTGCCACATCCCTGTCATCTTCACTATCGATGCAGGGAAAGGAAGCTATGTGTCTGATGCATAGGGTGACTTTATTAGTTAGCATGTACTTGTGTAACACAGTGTTGTTTTGCCATGCCAGTTGTACTAGTTAATGACAGATACTGTATGTTGGCATTTGTCATGAGTACGCCACATACTTTTGTGTATCTTATGTTGTAAGATGTAACGGCTGTATAATTAGACGATGACAGGTGTGTCATGGACCTGTTTATGTTTCTGTTTCAGGTGTCTGTTGGGATAATCTATGGATACACAGTGGCAATGAAGCAGCACAGGATGGCATGTCAGCACAGCAGAAATATGTCTTCAGCATGGTGCAGCACTATAAGTGCATGACTCCATAGGTTCATATGTGTATAACAGGCTAACAAGGACAATGGCAGCATTCAGCGCACTCATGCATCGCTAATCTGTGAACAGGTCTGCTACCCTTGATAAGTGTCATCAGGGTTTTGGGAACTCACACATCTACAAGCTGTGGTGATGAAGATGACCATTTAAAATATCCTGTGTCCAATACACAACATAGGGACAGCCACCTGCAATAGCTGACCTGTAAGCAGCAGTGCTCAGCAAGGCACAGACCTGGCTCCCCTACTGCTTGGAATCCATTTAACCACAATACATGCAACTACTGACTGACTGTGGCTACCAATGTTGACTGATGCCTGCAAATTATGAGTATTCATACAGCCTCTGTGGTATGTCATCATCCTGCATGAGGGTATTGTGAACACATGCCTGTTGACACACTAATGGCCATAAACTCCATGTAAATACATATGTAGTATCATTTCCATCAGATAGACCTATATACTTGGTAAGTAGCACATCAGTCACAACACGTGAAGTACATACTCGGGGGGGAAAGAACTGGGCACAAAAACCTGGCCACACAAGTTTACACCTAATGTACCTCAGATCACCATGTCTCTGCAGTGGTATGGCAGGAATCATATGGCATAGCTGAGGCCACAGTCACCTGTAAATGACATACTCATAACCGCCAAGCACTCTTCCCTCAGCATGCCAATATCTGAGTGCAATGGCCATTTCTTGATGTACCTTTCCAAGCAGTACTGGCAAGTGCTCACAACAGTATTTTCCCTCACAAGGACACTTCACATCTTTAGTATGTGTTGAATGGGGACCATCTGCTACTTAGGGGTGAGCTGTACCTTCCATACTGGGCAATGTGTGACTCTACTTGATTACATATGCTGCCTACCTGTAGGAGGCATAGTAGATGGATAACTCACTGTAAGGACATTAACCGCGTATGTGACATTAGTACTACATGCTTGTGGGAGAGATTCACCTAGCAGACTTAAACACACCCTTGAAACAGAACCCTGCCTAATGGCACACAGAGCACCTCAGTGCACCTCAGTACGTGCCAACAGCATCAACAGGCCTTGTAGAAGAGGGCAGTTTGGAAGCCAGCAACAAGTGACAGGGCCAAAAAGTGCATAACCATTGCAAATGGATAGCCCATGAGGGCATGTCAGTTGTTTTGCAGGGGGATACACACACACACACGCACACACACACACACACACACACACACACACACACACACACACACACACACACATGCATGAAATAGCCTGGAGTGAGATTAGAACCACTACCTATCTAGTCTTACAAACTATAGCTCAAGTACTTAGCGCGTGCTCCACAGCTTAAGTATGATACGAGAGTGTCAGCTGGTAGTCTTAAGGTGGATGACATCATCAGGCCTTGTAGAAGGGGGCAGTTTAGAAGCCAGCAGCAAGTGACAGGGCCAAAACGTGCATAACCATTGCAGATGGATAGCCCATGAGGGCATGTCAGTTGTTTTGCAGGGGGATACACACACACACACACACACACACACACACACACACACACACACACACACACACACATGCATGAAATAGCCTGGAGTGAGATTAGAACCCCTACCTATCTAGTCTTACAAACTATAGCTCAAGTACTTATCGCATGCTCCACAGCTTAAGTATGATACGAGAGTGTCAGCTGGTAGTCTTAAGGTGGATGACATCATCAGGCCTTGTAGAAGGGGGCAGTTTAGAAGCCAGCAACAAGTGACAGGGCCAAAACATGCATAACCATTGCAGGTGGATAGCCTATGGGGGCATGTCAGTTGTTTTGCACGGGGATACACACACACGCACATATACACCAAGTAGCCTGGAGTGAGATTAGAACCCCTGCCTATCTAGTCTTACGCACTATAGATCACAGTATTTATCATACATGCCACAGGTTAAGTCTGTTGTATACATGATTGCAAGCACAGTGTTTGTGAATTACACAAACTATGTTTGTGCTGAACAGCATCTGTGGCCTGCAGAGTGATATACATACCTACATACAAATATTTCAGTCACGGGCATTAATGCCCTTCTAGCTTGCCAATGTACCAAAACACTTGTCCCCATAATAAGTGCTCAGGCTGTTCTTAAAAATATCTAAACTAGTACTTGCTTTAATGTAATTAGGTAGTCTTTTCCATGCATTGGCTACTCTGTCAGAGAACCAATTAGTACACTTTACATTCCTATAGAATCTTCTGCATAGGCTGTCTGATAATTCTCTGGCACTTTTTGATAACCCCAAACATTCCCAGAGGTAGCTGTCTCTAAATGCCCTATATACCTGAATAAGATCTCCTCTTAGATATCTGTAAGAGACACTGTACAAGTTCAGATATTTTAGTCTTTCATAATAGCTTAAATTTTCACATCCATGGATGCCCTTGGTATATTTCTACTGTAGTCTTTCCAGTTTACTCATGCTTGTTTTCTTATACGGTTTCCATATTGTTATTCCATACTCACATTTGGGTCTAACGTAACTAACAATGACTTCATTATTTTTGATTTCCTAGACTTCATAAATCTTTTTATGCAACCTATAGTTCTATAACTACCATTAACCAATTGGTTGACATGATTAGAAAAACTCATAGCTGAATCTACCCATATACCCAGCTCCTTAAATGAGTCTACAGTTTCAATCACTGTGTGCTGTATTAAATATTCACCTTTCAATTTATGTCTCCCAAATCTCATATGCTTAGATTTTGATGTATTTATCAGCATATTGCTTCTTACCGTTATCTGCATCTAGTATCCTAACAGTGAGGCAACTGTTATTATCCTAGCTATGTGTGTACAGTTACCAGTATGGCCATAGGTAGACAAACTTGTGGGCAGGAGCAATGTGCCCTGTCCATGCATGTGTAGACAACATTATACATTACACCATCTGCTCACCTGTGTTTGTCTACATGGTGACATCCAGCAGGCACAGGTGTCTGTAGGTAAGTGGATTATGTACTGTTGTGCCCTTAGTCTAGATCCTTGGAGCAACAGTATGGATGTGTCATAGTGCAGATTTACTCACCTTTATTAGGGCATGTAGGACAGTACACACATCCACACACATATTTATGTATATACCAGGGATGTACATATAAATGTTGCTGCATGTGTGTATGATATGTATATGTGTTATGTGGATATGGGATCCGTACAGATCCCCGAAGACAAAATCACCTAAACTAATTTCGGTTTGGCATACTTGCACGAAAGTGCTTTTCACCGAAGAAGCACTTTCGTGTAAGTATGCCTGTTTGTGAGACCGCACTATGGTGTGGATAAGAGAACATTCTGTTTTTCAAACTGTAGTGCGGTCTCGGAGTGAAAATATTAAAGGGTGGGGTGGGAGGGTGAAGGGGGGCAAAGCCCCTCCCCTGCTTAAACGTAGATTTCTTTCTTTTTTTTTTAACATATATTAACAAAAGCGCTTTTTCGGTGAAAGCGCTTTTGTTAATATATGTTTGGTGATTATGGATTCGGGACTTTGCACATTCGTTCATAAGTCCTAGATCCGTGGATATATGGGGAGAATCTAATATATATAGCTCTATAAATATATATATATATATATATATATATATATATATATATATATATATATATATATAAATATCAGTATATATGTATTTGACACTACATAGAGATAGATATACGATGTATGTGGGACAGAGATAGTGACAGACAGATATGTATACTTATATGTCTGTATGTATATACATATCTATACATACCAGGTCATTTTGATGAAGGGGCAATGGAATTGCTCTCATTTTAACTAAGTGGCTAGGCATGCCTAGTGGGACTGTCAGTATTTATGAAGTGACTCCAGGCCACACCTACCTGTACTCCAGTCCAGGATTTTGTGTGTTACAAGCATTGACATCTGTCCCTGTTTCTGCACTGCTGCACTTCACTTAAAAGGTCCACTGCATTTCCCAGCTGTCTGCTGTACTTAATATGTGACTGAGGTTCATGATGCTACCCACACATAGACTGACAGTCTGTAAAAACACTAACATAATAATATCTCACATGCAAAAGATGTGGATACCTCCAGATGTGAACCATCAACACCATCACCCATGCTAACTTCCCGAGTCCACTGAGGCACACAGACTACCAGACAGAGTGGAGTTATTCATC
Source organism: Protopterus annectens (assembly GCF_019279795.1). NCBI lineage: Eukaryota > Metazoa > Chordata > Ceratodontiformes > Protopteridae > Protopterus > Protopterus annectens. The sequence goes on along the minus strand of NC_056751.1, from coordinate 533,872,740 downwards.
ACACAATCAACAGAATAAATATGTATGTTGTTATTCCTGCTTTACGTGTGATATGCAATATGTGATTGAGTTCTATGTTACAGCCCTGAGATTGCATGGTCTGCTGATATACTGACTTACTGTTACAGCAGTTGTATGGAAACACTGCTGTGTTGGAGGTGGGAGGAACAACAGCACATGATCTGCTGGGATAGACAGTAATCCAAATATTATGTGACCCCATTGTTTAATATCTACCTTGACTGATGTAGTGAATATTCCAACCATGAGGCCTAGGGATTATTAGGGGACGCATACTATTGAACTGGGTGTCTATAGTTCCATGTGGATGTTACTTCTGTCCACATAGCTCACTATATTTCCTTTCATACATGCAGGAGATCCATACATATGATACCATATTATATTAATGCTTACAAGTACTGTGTAGGTTAGGGACTTACCTTGTGAATGCAGCAGTTGACAGAATTGTAGTTCAGGGATGACTCTGGGTGATGCAAGCAGAACACAGCCAATACATGGATAGGTACAGATTGTGTGGGTTGCCTGGCATCAACAATTTCACTATATGTATGTGAGTAGGAGTAAGGAGTTAGTCCCTAGGGCCCTAGGTTGTCAGTGAATGTGCTATGCATTGTCTCTTAGCTGAAGCCAGGGCATACTGGGCACACCTATGTCTGCCTATGGGGACATCATCAGGGGGTTCCTCCACCGTGTCCTCCTGTGACTGTGGCTGTGGTGACCTAGGCACTGGTGGGGGGCTGAGTATCCCTTCCCTTAGTTGATTCTGCTGCAGCTGTTTCCACAGGATCATACTGTGTAGCATGCCACATACTGTGAACATATGCACATGTGGCTGGAGAGTACTGCAGGGCTCCACCAGATATATCTAGTCACCAAAACTGTGACTTCAGAAGCCCAAACACATGCTCTATGATGTTCCTAACTTGTGTGTGTGTCTCATTATGGCATTATTCCATGGGTGTGTATGCATTTCTGATGGGTGTCATCATCCATGGTTCCAAGGCGTAGCCAGCATCCCCCAGTAAATGGCCATGTGGAATGTTCCCCCTGGCAAACATCTAGTACAGCTTTGATGAACGTCAGACATGGGAGTCGCGATAACTGCCAGGGTTGCCAGCACATACATTCATGATAATCCCCTGGGCATTGCACACTACTTGGCAGTTGATGGAGTGGCACCCCTTGTAGTCAACATTGATTCTACCCTCCTCACTGGGTGGTGACTTGATGTGTACATGAGTGCAATCTATGGCACCCAGTACCTGAGGGTAGTGTGCTACATGGTAGAAGTGTTGCATATTGCTGGCCCTCGCCTCGGGGTGAGGGGAAATGATATGTGCTCACTGGCATGTGGTAGCACAGCATCCAGGAACTGGTGGAGTATCCTGGATGCTGATGCCTGTGAGATCCCTATCATGCCCCCAGTTGATCTTTGGAAAGTCCTGGCAGCTAGTATCCTAAGGGCTACACATACCTTTGTTTCCACTGGGATGGGTTCCCCTCAGTTGGCCCTGGGTCTGATTTGAGGGCGGCAGAGCTCAGTGAGTTCTTGTAGTATGTCCCTGTCCACCCTGCAGTACTCTACAATCTCCAGTTCATGTAGCCCCTGAAAGGTTACCCTGGGCCTGAACACTCTTGTCCTTCTCTGTCTCCACCTATTGTCAGCAGCAGCATCAGTGACTTCAGCATCTAGTACATACAGATATAGCAGACCTGCAGCAGCCCCTAGCATTCTCTCAGTTAAGATTCCCAACTCTGTACTACAATGGTACAGAGTATGGGGGAAAAATCAGATTGTAGGGTGTATGCATACTTTATAGAGCTCTGCTGTAGGTGCTGACTGTGTGATGGGCTACCTATGATGCATTCCACCTGCCTAGTATAGCATTAACATCATTTAATGGCCTTAGTTTAAGTTAAACAGGGGTCAAAAATAATTACTATGTCATTGGCTTTTAGATACACTCAGCAGTGAGGCACAGCATGCAAACATGTGCCCCATAAATAAACAAAGCTTAGCACTTAGTACTCACCCCCCCCCCAGTTTTCCACACTCAGCATAGTGGCATACAGTGCAAACATGCAGAAACATGCTCCCCTTAGATAAACAAAGCTTAGAAGTTAGTGCACACAACCCCCCCCAAAGGGCACACTCAGTATGGTGACACGCAGTGCAAATAGGCGCAGCTTAGCTGAAATAAGCTTAGAAGTCATTGGACACACCCTTCCATGATGTCAGCTACCCCCTGTGTAAACATGAACATGGTTCTCTGCCTACACAAAGGAGATATGCGGACACGATTACCCCTTTATGCTATTCTGTAACTCCACCTCATTTGCATAGGGATACGTGCTCACAGCCTGGAAACTACATGCTTCCTAGCCCTACCACTTTAGTAACAGCACCAATGCACCATTGCAGATACTCCATGCAAGGTTCTGTAATACATTTCTGTCACATACCATTAATTTTATTTTTGCCATTTTTTTTTTTTTTTATTAAGCATGTTTGCACAGTGCAGCACACCGTGCACACATGCCCAGATTATTAAAAAAATAATAATAATTTAACTTATTTCCTTTAATTTTTCAGACACACTGGAGGATAGTTTCACTCATATGTGTATGTGGTATACCATTTCTGTCCATATATCTCAGTTTGTACAGCCCCTTTTGCCTGTCTACACTCCTGTACATGGAATATTTATGTGTACGCTATGGACACTGACACGGGGTCTGAAAAGCTAACTATCTGCTTGCTGGATCGCTCTACCTGACTCACTTGCATAAGATTCACCTGCTTATGAGATGATTTGCATGCCATAGAACTTCCCATGTTCCTGCAAGCATGCACACCACTCAGCAGTGTTTACTGAATCTAAAACCTGCTTACTTTCCTGTAAGCAGCATGGCGCAATGCCTACATGGTAAAGAAATGTGTAGGCTTTATTAACCCCCCCCCCCTAAGTTATTCTTGAATACAAACCATTTAATAAAAACTTTTTAGAGAGTTTTAAACAGTTAATTTTCTCTTGCTGCAACAAATTAAGAGTACTATTAGTTCATCATCTGGACTAAAATCACAGACAAATGGACTATACCTGACCTAAATATGGTTATTATATCATTCTATGTCCCATTGTTTGTACATTAGAAGACATTTTTTTAAACAAGATGAGTTTGTTTCCCTATGTGCTGAACTGAAAGGGTTTCCTGTTCTTTATTTTGTCCGGTTGAATACATTTTACATTTAAAGTCAACAAGCTGGTGTTATATGCCTTTCTGTGAGGATATAAGTGTCAGTCTTGATGCATATGATGGTAATATGTGAATACAATCCTGGCTCATACTGTAATTTTTGGAAGGGATTTTCTCCAGTTCTCAGTGTGTGGTCAGGTATGTGTGGTAAATTTAAAGATATAACAGGAGATGGAAGGTTAGTGGGGAGAATGAGGAGAACCAAGGTTTAAAAAATAGAACCGTATTTGGTTTCAAAGGGAATATAAGCTGTGCTAAACATAAACTCATTTATAGAAGATAAAGCCCTTATTCATTCTTGTTATGTACCTCAGTCCAGGTCTGTGTGGCATCAGTGTTAACAGTCAGTTCCACCTGAACCTCCTGTTTTTTATAACCCAAAGGGCCTCCAATAGGGTTTCACCTTTGGAGTCTGTATCCACAAACCACTCAGCTTCCTGGCCAGAGTGTTCCAAGTATCCAGAATAGTTCGTATTTGCATATCCACACAGATATTATCAGAATAAAGGTGGCCTTGTACTAGTATGGCATCACAATAGTCCTCAGGACAGATATAATCCCATTCACATGACATAACATATCTGGAGACTTCTGTGGTTCACATTTCCACAAAAAAGGCATAGATTATGAATACGAATGAAGGACTGGGGAAGTATAAGGCATGCTTTTTAACATGGGAAACATAGACAGAGGAAGAACTTCAGCACAAACAAAACAAGAGTAGCAAATGGCTCCACACTGAAGGTGCAGTAAGCATTAATCCTGGTAGAGACGGCCACAATAGAGCATCATCCAAGTCTAAGATTCAGTCTCGTGCTAATACGGTCACCCATCTCTCTGGATAGGAACTAGGCTGAGACTGTGTGATAAGACAAGAGGCTGAGTAGATACTTACAAGAGTTAAGCTGGAATCAAAGCTAGCTGAGTTTAGATGTTTCTGAAAGGGTTAACCTGAAAGCTAGCTCCAGTGGAAAGGTTGATGTATGTTAATCACACACACACACACACACACACACACACACACACACACACACACACACACACACACAGACACACACACACACACACACACACACACACACACACACACACACAGACACACACACGCACACAAAAGTGTAAATTAGCAGAGGAAAGGGGTCCCTGTTAAATTGCTTAATGCAAAATTTGCAAAAGTATGGACTGGAGTGATGGTTTAACAGGGGTGGCCCTACTTTGTGTTGTCTAAGAGAGTAAGATATTTAGAAGGGGTAAACAGCTATTTTCTGCACTTCTGCATTGCATTGGCCAAAAAAACAAGTAGAGAGTTTCTGCAAGAAAAGACAGTTCTTGTTCTTTGTTGCTGAATGCAGAGTTTAAAAAATGGTGGAATACTGTTGTTAAACTGTCTGTAGTATTGGTGTTCTGTACACCAGATAGGGGGGAAATGTATAAGTTGTACTGGAAGTGTTGATGACGCTTGGAAAGGCTGCTTCTTTTCATTAGTGTAAACGCCAGCAAAATGGTCAGGAGATTCAGCATTTAAGTTTATAATGTCTGCAAAGTGCAAAAAGGAACCTTTTTTTAGGTAGTGTGTAGGAAACTCATTTTGTAGTGCTGTAACTAAGAGACATGTTTTATGGTCCGGCATGTAGAGTAACATCCCAGTCAAATGAACTATACCTAACCTAAAGGTACGGATTTTATATTTTGCTTGCAGAATGAAGGAAGTTTTTCATTAGCAATCTGAAGCAAGCAACTTGAGTTGGTTTTCCTATGAAATGAATTAAATAAATATAGCATTAAAAGTCTACAAACTGGGGGTGTATACTTTTCTTGAAAACCATAGTCATTGGCCTTGTAACAATAGTTTATTAAGGCATGCATACATCATGTAGCAGAACAGGCATGGATGTAGCATGGTACACTGGTGCCTCCTGTGATGTACATATGTAAGCGTGTACAGTTTTGTTACACAGTCATATGTTTTACATTAATTACCATGCACCTGGACTGTGACAGCATATTAATGTAGCTTCTTTTGTTTGATTTTTAAACGGAAGTGAAAGATGTGCCGGCAATCTGCATTTATTTTATTATTTTGGATTACAATGGTTTGCTCCATGCAAAGCCCTCATATGTTAGAAAATGATTGTAGGTGCAAAACATGTCATTTTAAAATGTTCCTGTTGAGGTTTAGTTCCTAAGCAATCATAAGAACTATGCTAACACCACTTTCAAATGACGGAATTACAGGTGTTTACTGTGGTCTATCACAAGAGCATCTACTAATCTGCATAGGTTCTGTGTTTGTCTCAGGCACAGATCAACAGTGCACAGTATGCACTGTTGCACACATATTTTTCCACAAGTCCAGTGAGAAGGAACATTTACTGACTCAGCCAGTCAGAAAACATAATTAATCCACTCTGTGCTGCTTACTCTCTTGTGCAGAGTACATGGGCACGTGCAAATGATGTCCTAAAACAATGAAGGACACCTCTAGGGTGTGTGACAGAATTTGTTTCCCCTCTAAACTACACTGCAGGCAGTTGGACCAAATATCTCCCTTTGTGTCATACAGTGGAATACAATCTGGGAATTTCAGGAAACAGTGCTCCTGCAAATTGTTTCCATTAACTGCAAATGCTCCCTGACCACTGCGCATTCTAGCCACTTTTTCTGAATGAACTGGTATCTATTTTGGCATGCACTTAGTCATGAAAAAATTCCAAAGTGTTAGCTTGTTGCTTCTTCATACTGTGTACATCTCTCTATCATCCACTTCCATCAGCCTGCTTCTGATGGTGCCCCTCTCAGAAAACCAAGGGCAGTTCTTAATGTTTATGTTTATAAACCCTGCAACCATACTCAAGTGTAATTATGATACAAGATATGCCAAATTTCTAGTGTTAACTGTTTTGGCAGGAAAACGTGGTTCTCAATTTGACAGTGCCATTCATTGAAATAAAGAAACCTTTCCTGTCCTTTTCCAAAATAGTGTCAGTACACTTTACTGCAAATGATAAAAATGACGGAATACTTCTGTTCTTCAGATCTGGTTTTAATACATTTCACATTGCTGAAAATAAATGCTCAGAATGGAGATTTGCTGAACACATTTTTATGTAAAAAATACTGTGCAGTGCTATTTTTACAGAAGTGCAAATCTCTGCATCCTGCACATGGATACTCAGCCTCCCATATCCCCACTTCTTAAATATCAGTCTAGCATTGAAAGCCTTCAGGACAGAGAAAACCCTTCCCCCACAGGTAGGTCAGTCTAAAAGTAGTACTTTATAAATATGGTGGAGGAGGAAAGCAGCCACCCCACAAAAATACTGTTTGTAAATGTGAATTCATTAATGCATGGTCTGAATAAGATTTGGTATGCTGATTCACTGCTTTTAATTAGTCTGCTCTTTGTCATAAACCCAAGAGTAGTAATAATAATAATAATAATAATAGTAATAATAAACAGCTATATGCACATGGCAGTTCACCAGCTGGAACTACCAACTGCAGTACTATGCTTGACACAGAATCAGCAATATATTATAAAGGAGGTATGATGGTCCTCACAGTACAATTTTTATATAATTTTAACTCCAGCTACAAGGTTTTACTGAATGAAGTCTGCAACAAAGCTGGTTTGCAACAGTGTCAGCAAATTGAACATCGATGATGGGATATCAGTCACTTGATTTAAAGTGTCTTCACTTGGGTAAATATATAGGTATCCCAAAGAATTATTACATAGTGGCTTAGAATCATACCACTCAACCTCTTAGAGCAAGAAATTTGGACAAAGCCACAAATAATGGGGGTGGGGGGGTCAATGTCCCAAAAATTGGGACACCTTTTAAATATTGCTCTTACAAACTTAGAAAGTTGATAGAATAACAGGTTTTGCATTAGCATGAACTTTATGAAGGATATAAAGTCTGAAAATCAAATGTCTGCCATTATTTTCTGACTTCAGTCCTCAGTGATTTGGCATAAAACTACAATTTTATGAGAAACAGACCAAAATATGAGTCAAAAATATAGACATTGTGCAAAAATCTGGACAGTTGTGAGCTATACTTGGAATAGTAAAGACCTGTTTCTTTCATGATCCATTGGCATATTTCCAAATTTCAAAAGTCAAATGCAAATATATATTATGAGCTACTTGGAATATCAATTGGTTTTCCAAATTCAATTAGTCTTTCAATCAGCATGCATAACTGGGCCAACATCTTTTCAACTGCCATCTATGCCTCTCTCCCACCTTACAGATATGAGCTACATTACTGTCATTATGCAACAATGCCCCAGAAGGGAATTCTACAATCAGTCTTTTAAATTCTCTTTCTGGCAAGATTTAATTTGATAGTATAACAGTATAACATTATTAGTTTTCAGTATTTTGAGGTTAGAGTTAAAAAGCAGCCATTTCTTCAATCCATTTCATGGACATGATGACTACAGAAAAAAAAAGATTTGTTGCAGTCAGGGAAGAGTTTTCAGTTTCATTGTGAAGCAGTACCTTCCAAGCAAGAAACATCTTTGATTTACAAGGCCAGGCTATAAACAGAGTATGTTAAAATATCTGCAGCAAAAAAAAAAAATGTTTAAAGCTACTCTCATTATGGATGTCTATTTAAACAGCTGAATTCAGCCAAATTATAGTAGATTTATTCACAACACTTGGCACATAGTTTAATATCACCTCAGAAAGCATGGCACCTGTCACATCTGTGATCCAGGCCAAACATTTCTTTGCACCTTATAAGTCATAATACTGATTCACAATTACAGGGCATGGCAGCAGGCAACACTGACACTGACAAATAACTGTGAATTTGTTCCTTAGCATCCAGCCTCCTCCTTTCTGCACAGGGATCAGTGACTGTCAGATCTGTAGAGTACAATTTATGATTAAAAAACAGCTGTGCCATATAAGAACAGAACATTCTGTACATACACTACAATATCCTTTCTCTAACCAGTGTCTCTGGCTGAGCAACTGCACTGTTGCGTTGCAGGTTCACTGTAATTAATATATGAAAATTTCCAGGCCTGCTCTATACCTTTCTTAAACTGACAGCCTCCCTTCTGCAGAGATTGATATTGGCTTTCTATTTCTCGCTGTGTAGTGCAATGTTTCACAGCTCAGTCTGCTGCACCAGTATAGTGGAACAGCCAAGAAATTAGTCATTTATAAGCCTCCAGCAGTGCATGGCTATAACACCTTTCATACTTTCTGACCACTCACTGAACATGAAAGAGCAAAAGGAGAGGTTTATCTATCTACATCAAGGATAATACACCTCAAGGCTGGTCAAGTAATATGACATGCTTGGGCTACTTGTCCAACTAACCATGGGAAAAATCCATTACCATATTCTTGCTAGCTATAGGTCCCTCAACATGAATGAGGAAACCCATACATCATACCTTAAATTACTAGAATCACATCCAGTTCAATACCATACTCATGGGTGATTTTAACTACCCCTGTATTAATTGGGAGGCATACATAACCACTAACATGCAGGCCCAAAGATTTCTTGACTTTATAAATTCAAATTCCCTGGAGCAACTTGTCTGCATTCCAACTAGGGGAACAAATATCCTAGAGCTGGTACTCACAAATATGGGAGAGTGCTGCACCCACCCCCCACCCCCACCCACTGTGTTGTCCTTACTGGTAAGATCAGATCACAAAGTTTGTTGTCTCCCTTTAAAGAAAGGTAAAACTAGTCCCCCTAACCTCAAAACCTTTAAGAACTTTTATAAGGAAAATTGCTCCCTATTAGGGAACAGCATAGCAAGTTTCCAAGCTCCCCCAAGTCCAGAAAACACAGAAGCTTATGCAGAGGTGTACAAAAAGGTCCTGTACAACCATATAAACAACTGCATAGAAATAGCAGTACCAGACCGAAATAAACCCAGGTCAAACTGCAAAAACACACCACCCTGGTGGACCCCTGGCATTAATAGGTTGTACAACAAAAGAAATAAAATCTTCTCAAGAAGTAAGATGGAATGTGCACAACAGAGCAAAAATTCCCTCATTAGTCTAAACAAGCAAATCAGGGAACTAGTCAAGTCTCTGAAATCAGATTTTAGGGTAAAAATACCTTCTAAAGCTAGGGATAACCATAAGGCATTTTTCAGTTATGTCCGCAGTCTTAAGGGCAACACCCAATAATATGTGGAATTAGTTGTCAATGGCATCACCTATACTCAGCTGGAAGATACAGCAAATCTGCTTGCTAACAAATTCATCTCAGATTTCACTATCCCATTGCCCCCAGCTCTTTCCCAAGAAATATCCTCCACCACTCCACCAACAATTATCACTAAAGGACAGGTTGCCACTGCACTCTCTAAAGCTAAAACACGGCCTCAGTGTGTCCTGACAATATGACAGGTTGCTTCTTAAACAGCTTGAATCAGGATTTATCCGACCCATTAGGATCTCTATTTAACCACAGCCTCTGGTCTGGCTTTATCCCAGTAGAGTGGAGGACATCAACAGTCATCCCTCTGCATAAAGAGGGACCATCTACTGACCCGGGAAATTACAGACCCATAAGTTTGACTAGTCCTATATGTAAGGCCATAGAAAGAATAATCATGGGCCTGATAAATAATGACAATGGAAACCTCCAAAGACTGGGTCCGATACAATTCATCTTTGTCAAGGGCAGGTCATGCCTTCTGAATCTGGTAGATTTCTTTGAGAAAATCACTAAGGCCATGGATGAGGGTAAAACAGAACATACTGCCTACCTTGAACTGACCAAGGCATTTGACACAATTCCCCACTCAGGCATTCTAAATAAATTCACAAAACTGAGCATAAATCCTTACATCACCAGATGGATAGCCAATTAGCTCATGGACAGGACACATGTGGTTAAAGTGGGTAAATCAAGATCCAGCAAGAGGCCAGTTACTAGTTACGTGCCACAGTGCTCAGTGCTGGGACCACTCCTGTTTGGAACATACTTCTCTGAACTCAAGGCTAATATGGAAGGCCTCTGGATGACAAAGTTTGCCTACGACTGCAAGCTGGGGGCAATTACTGAATCCCCTAATGATGTAGATATCCTTCAGGAGGGTCTAGATGGTACAAATGATTGGTGCCATAACCATGGCCTAAAACAAAATCTGAAAAAATGCATTATCATACCCTTTGAGAAGTCAGATAAACCTACAAATAGCAGCATCAACAGCACACCCCTAACAGTAGACTAAAATGTGAGAGATCTAGGTATACAGGTAGATAGTATCTTTAACACTGACCACCATTCATCCACAATGGTGAAAAGCCCTTCTATTTGACACTACTTATAAGTAAATGCATGGCATCCAGATCCAAGGAAATTATAGACCTGCTGCACTCAGCCTTCATTAGACCAATAATCAGGTACAATGTGCCATTTGGCACGTACTTGACTAGGCATTTACAGAAGCTGAAGTGACCTCAGAAGTTCCTCACAAATAAAATACAGGGTGTAAACAACATATCCTATGTGGCTAGACAAAAAGCCCTATCCCTTTACCCTGTCTCCTACTGACTATTAAGGGGTGACCTATGCCTGACCTAAAGCACTCATAATTCCATCCCTAATGGAGCTGCTACACATCTACAAGGCAAAGCGCAAAAGGGTCACCTGATCTAGGGATATAAACTTAGTCAGCAACTCAAACAAAACATGCTGGAGAGACAGATATGTGTCTCAGAGATTGCTGCTTCTTTGGAAAAGGCTTCATATTCACATTAAGCAGAGTCCTTCCCTGGCCCTCTTCAAAGACATTTTGGATCAATGGATGGAGAATCGCAAATTCACACCTGGGGTACTACCTATGTCCCTTATGGATGGGGCAATCTGTAAGATGCTGAATGCATAGGCACAAATCCACGCCATCCTCTTGCCCCTAGAGACCATATATTGGGTAAAATTGGGTTATATTGGCTAGGCTTGTAAGGGCTTTTAAGCCATTAGCCTAGTTATCTCCTATGAACCTATGAACATATAAATTGCTGTAGAACCTTAAAGTTGGCTACTTTGCTATAGGCCAGTGGCCTCCTTTGAATATTTTAAGCTTTCTTTGCATTGTTATAAGCTGACCACATTTGTGTGGTGCTGCTTGTCGCTCAGCAAATTTTAACCATGCCCTGTATAAATGCAGGCACTTAAGAACAATAACTTTTTCTATATAGCCATCTCCAGAAATTCTTAATGTACTTAATATTCAGTAGTTTTGTGAAGAGACCCAGGTTTGCACAATGAGGTTGCTTGCACTTTGTGCGAAGACTTGTAATTTTCAATTTAGGTAAATAGCACCCCACATAATCAGCTCCTAATCTCTTAGGTGCTACTCCCCCTACATTCCACAGTAGTAAGCAACTGGATTGGCATTTTTCAACCATCTCTTTAGCCAGCTTGTTTGAAGTGGCATCCAAGAACCACCTACCACTTAATCTGACACAGTGTGTGAAAGATGCAGCTACATAATGCTAATGGAGGCAAAGCTCTCATATGAATCCAGCAGAAAAACACACGCAAGTTATCAGTTCCACACTAAACCAATCAAACGTACCTCAGACAAAGCACATAGACCTACATATGCTGAGGCTCTTATAAGTAACCTACCTAAACCACAGAAGCTTCCTGAATGTAATTCAAGAAACAAGTACCCCCAGCAATCTCAGAAGCATACATGAAACATTCATCTAGGAGTCACACTGACCATAATGCAAACCCTAACACAATCCAATATCCTCATCATAGGTGACTCCATAGTGAGACACACAAGTGTGCTACTCACCTGGCTGTGCAAAGAGATGGTTAACATCAGTTACCTGTCAGGTGCCAAGGTTCACCATTCAGGTAGGCATTCAACCTCTTGCACCATAAGTATACATATAACAGTCATAGTACATGTGGGTGTAAATGATTTGAGATGTACTTCCACAGACTATATGAAGACAGATATGACAGAGATCTCAAAGTATGTGCCTGAGGCAGGAATGAACCTAGCCTTGAGCAGTATTCTACCATCACCAAGAAAGATGCTAAAAGATTATTAGCTTCAACAATTGGCTTAGAGTACTAAGTACTGCTTTTAGACTGACCTACTGTGGGGGAAGGGTTTTCTCTGTCCTCCTGAAGGCTTTCAATGCTAGACTGATATTTAAGAAGAGGGGATATGGGAGGCTGAGTATCCATGTGCAGGATGCAGAGATTTGCACTTCTGTAAAAATAGCACTGCACAGTATTTTTTACATAAAAATGTGTTCAGCAAATCTCCATTCTGAGCATTTATTTTCAGCAATGTGAAATGTATTAAAACCAGATCTGAAGAACAGAAGTATTCCATCATTTGAGTATAATATCATTCAATTGAGGTACAATATATATCATTCTGGCAAGAAATAGGTTCATAGGTTCATAGGTTCATACTAGGCTATCTGCCCAAGGGCATTTATAAGCCTAGCCCATAATTATGTGGCTTTCGCCACCCCTTTAGTTTGAATAAAAACTATGCCTATCATTTTGCTGTGCCTCTGTCAAGCAGTGACACTGAAGTAATCCCTGGGGTATATCTGCAATCTCCCATCCATTGGTCAAGATTCCTCTTGAACAAGGCCAGAGAGGTGCTCTGCCTCACATGTACCGGGATTTTGTTCCACAGCATAGGGAGTCTCTGGGTGATGAATCTGTCCCTCCAGCACGTTCTATTTATAACCGTGTCAAGGTTTAAGTCTCCCGCCCTTGTGGTTCTGAGGGATCTAGATTTTTGAGGTGAAGCATATTCATCAAATCTGGGTTTGACATGGCCTTATATGTCAGGCACAGGTCACCTCTGAGCAAGCGGTATGAGACTGAATAGAGCTGGAGTTCTTTCAGTCGGGCAGCATAAGACATATTTTTGAGACCCTTTATCCTTTTGGTGAGGAACTTTTGGGGCCTTTCAAGCTGCAGCAGGTGTCTGGTCAGATACATTCGAGCGGGCATTGTACTCAATCATAGGTCTAATGAGTGATGAGTACAGGGGACGATGACCTCCCTTGATCTAGATGTGAATCCCTTCATGATCAGGTGGGCGATATAGAAGGTTTTCCTAACTACTTTAGCAACATGAGTGTCAAGCGAAGGCTACTGTCAACCTGGGTCACCAGATCCCTGATGACTTTTTCTGTGCTCAGTGGATTGCCACCTATATGGTAGCTAGGGGTAACCTTGTTTTTCCCGAAGGGTATGACTATGCATTTTTGGCGTTTAACTTCAGGCCATGGCTCTGGCACCAGTTATCCGTTTCTGTGAGGCCCTTCTGGAGGATATCTGTGTCAGATGTGTTTTCGACTATGGCCCAGTTTGCAGTCATCTGCAAACTTTGCCAGCCATAACCCTCCTGTGTTTGCTTGTACTTCAGAAAAGTAGATGCCGAACAAGAGTGGACCCAGGACTGAGCCCTGTGGGACACCACTTGTGACAGGCTTTGAGTCTGACATGGCTCCAGCAACTCTGACCCTGTGGGTTCTGTCACTTAGCCAGTTTGCAACCCATCTTGTGATGTATGGGTTTACATTCAAGCTGATGAGTTTTTCGATGATACCTGAGTGGGGTATTGTGGAAGGCCTTTGCCAGGTCGAGGTAGGCTGTATGGACTGCCTTTCCCTCATCAATGGCCTTGGTGACAGTCTCGAAAAAGTCAACCAAGTTTAAGAGGCAGGATCTGCCTTTGACAAAGCCAAACTGGGTTGGATCCAAAGTCTGCAAGTTGCTATGTCTTTATTTATGAGTTCCATTATGATCCTCTCCATGGCTTTGCAGATAAGGCTTGTCAAGCTAATGGGGCGGTAATTTCCAGGGTCTGTGGAGGCACCGCCCTTATGAAGTGGGACCACAGTCGCCGTGCGCCACTCCTTGGGTACGTATCCTGAGGTGAGGCTAAGATTAAACAGCTGTCCTAACTGTGGGTTTAATTCCTCGTTGAGTTCGTGAAGCACACAGCCGGGGACACCATCCGGTCCCATGGATGCTGTGTTTTTTGCCTTAGTGAGGGCAGTTCTCACCTGGGCGTTGGAGATGTTTGGGGCTACAATCCTCTCGAATAGATATCTCTCCTTTTGCGGCCCACGGGCGGGGCGAAGTTTGCACTGAACCTGTCAGCCAGTATGTTGGCAATGTGTGTAGGTTCAGTAATTTTCACATCATTTTGAACTAATTCTGAGCATATCTGGGAGTTTCCTCCTAGGTTTCTAACATAGCTAAAGAAGGCCTTATGACTCTTTTTAGAGTCCTTGGCGATTTTTCTCTCAAAATTTGCCTTGGATGATTTTATGAGAGCTCTTAGTTTTTTACTTATAATGATCAAAGGTGTCTTACCTTTCAAGGATTTTACTCTATCTTGTAGTAGCTTCCTCCTTTTGTTGTAGAGCTTGTTTATGGCTGGGGTCCACCAGACTGGACACTTGCCTTTGGTACAGAGAGTCTTAGTTTTGTTTGGGATTGCCTGATCCATGCAGTCCTGTAGGTGCTGGTAGAAGGCATTTGTAAGTGATTCAGCGGTTTGAGTAATGTTTACCACTGGCTCAGGGGCCTAGTTAACCTGGCTGACATCTTTAAAAAGTCACAGAGGCAATGCATGAGAGCAAATCACTGCACATTATGTATCTGGATCTTGTAAAGGCACTAAACATCCCACACTCAGATATTGTAAATAAGCTCTCATTGCTAAATGTTAACCACTATGTAATTAATTGGATAGCAAATTGTCTCACAAATAAAACACAGGAAGAAAGGTTTTGAGGTTCTACCTGATCCAAAAAGGATCAGTCTTTGGGCCGCTCCTCCTTGGCATTTGCTTCTCAGAGGTGAAAGCTAATTTTAAGGGTTTGTGACCAAACAAGTCTGCTGCTAACTGTAAACTTGATGCTGTCATAAACGTCCCAGAGGTCACCAGGATCCTACAAGAAGGTCTGTCATAAACAAATAGCTGATTAAAAAACACAGACTAAAACTAAATGTCAAGAAATGTATAATTGTATCCTTTTAGCAAACTTAATTCCCTTTGTAACTATCACAATGATGATACACCTCTGAAAAATTATCCTATAGTTAGAGATCTGGGAACCTATCTAAACAGTGTACTGTTCTTTGATCACCACAGACCTACTATTGTAAGGAAGTCCTTTTTCATCACTCATTTTATAGCATCCAAATCAAATCATTGAGTATAATGTGTTTTTGGTGTGTATCTTTCAAACACATGTCACAGCTGGAGCAACCACAATACTTTCTCACTAAAAAAACAATTAACGAACAAAATCATTAAAACTGCTCTGATCATCTCAAAGTTTTTCTCTCTTCCCTCTATCTCTGCCTCACATATAGACCCTCAATCCAGCCTATTTTTTTATACCTGTTATACCTTTGCAATTCCAATGGTATCATAAACACCCGCTCAAGGGACCACAATCTCTTTTGCAAAATTAACAGAGCATGCAGGAGGAATAGGTATCATAGAGAATACCGCCTCTATGGATCCATCTTCTCCTTCACATAAAGCAGAATATTTTTCTTACTCTGTTGAAACTTAACTTGAAAAAAATGGATGGGTAACTGCAACTTAACTCCTGGTTTAACACCAATACCCTTTTAGATAGGGAAAACATGTAATTATCCCAACATATAGTTGTTCAGATCATTTGTGGACATTCATATTGCTAAATGTAGACACAGTAGTCACGGATTTGGGGACTCACGTAGATAGTAACCTGGCTTTTGACCAACATGTGTCTAAGGTTGTACAAAAATCATTCTGTGTCACTCAGCTTTTAAGTAAGGGTATGTTATCTAGGTCCAGGGAAGTCATCATACCACTGTATTCAACCATCACGAGACACATCCTTGAGTATAATACCCCATTCTGTACGTACCTGACCAGGCTCATGCAACAAATGGAATGTCCACAGTTGTTTCTCACAAAAAGAATACAGGGCATAAACACAGTGTCCTATACAGATCACCTCAAGTCATATCTCTATACCCTGTTTCCTGCAGCCTGCTAAAAGGAGATCTATGCCTGGCATACAAGGTATCCTTTGATCCCACTCTGATGAACCTTATGTATATCTGCAAAAATGAACAATAGAACTACTAAATTTAAGGATTTGAATTTTGCTTGTGACTTAAATAGGAGATGTTGGAGGTCAGGTATGTATCTCAGAGAATCCCCATTCTCTGGAATAGGATTCTCATCCATGTAAAGGAGAGACCTTCCCTAACCCCATACAAGCACAACCTCGA
>NC_056751.1:533836163-533853663 GCF_019279795.1 Protopterus annectens | reverse complement strand
CCTCTATATCAGGTTCAGGTGGGCTTGTTTCTTATAAAAAAAGTTTTTTGGAGTGTAACAACAAGTTTTGTATTTTTTGCTGTTCTATTCTGAGGCTCACATTTAGTTTCTTGGAGTTTCTGGACTCCAACGGAAGAGTTTTAAAATTCCAAATAAGATAGCCTAGCCTTGGCATCTCTATGTAAACTGCCTTGGACTCCTCAATTGCTGATGACATCTAACACCTGCAACAAAGAAGAAGCACAACTTGAAGCTGATTTGCTTCATTCCTTACTGGGGGGGGGGGGGGGTTAAAAGAACTTCCTCAATGACTGAGAGAGTCTCAGCCTCACAAACAGGTATGTGTTTAATCAATAAAGTTTGAAAACGTAACTACTGATAATCAGTAAAAATAGTGTTTTATAAGAGGGTTAGACCCCCTGCATTCCATACCTCCCTGCTTAAGACCTTACTTAAGTAAACTAAAATGATGGCCACACTATCATAGAGAAAAGAGAAAAGAAACACCCTGCAAGGGTGCACACAGTAATCTTACCATTACAGCAAAAAACATAGGAAATGCCTGCAGATGGAGAAATGTGGTTTTCAGAAATTGGGCAGAGAGAAATAGCGCCAGCCCAGTACAACAGCAATCACTCACAAGGTAATGGATAAAACTGTACCAGAGAGTACAGGAAGAATAGTTAGGAAATGATTGTGCCTGGGTATCAGCCAACCACTCGCTTCTGTATCCAGTTGGTAATTAACTGAATAGAAACAGCAAGAAATTATGCAGTTCTGAGAGCTCTTTTCTTTCTTTTTCTTATTTTATTTGTTTTTTAAATTCTTGAATAGTTTTCTAACCAAGCTGGAGATATGAAAATAAAGGGAGCAAGTCTCCAGGGCTGAAGACAGTCCTCCCAGAAGACTAAGCACGTTAACAAGACCACAACTGTTAAGTCAGAAACTGTCAGAAGGGAGTATGACATGTAATTCCAGAAACAAAGGCAGCCAGCTGAAAGTGATTCTACCTACCTGTGTACAGAGCTGTTAAATTACAGCTGTCAACATTCTCTTTCAATGTCCTTTATTTTTTTTGTGTTTTATTGCAACAAAATTACACCAATGAAATTATTTTAATTCATCATGAGTAGTTTGCAGTTTATACAGCTGACTGGAGTACTTGTGATTTTATTGAGAAGTATTCATTTATTTTCTTCTGTAAAGACAGAAAAATGGAAGAAAATATACCACAGATTTCTTCCACTTTCAGTGTATAACCACTTAGAACCTCTCAGCTGCTTATCAGTTTCTAACTTAAATATTATGTAGTTTGTATGTCAATTAACATATGTGGAAAACACGGTCTTCTAGCCTGTTCTTAGGACTAAAAAATGTTCCTACTTAGTGGCATTTACACCAACATGCAAACCAAGATTAGCAGCTCTGCATCAAAGAAAAGAAAACAATACTACCCTGACTTGTATGTCAGTTATCTTTCTGAATTCTCGATAATAAAAATAGATTTCTCAACTCCATCTTTCTTTAAGATGAAATAGTCTCATATCTGCAAGTTCTTACAGAGTTATGTAAATTGCTTCACTGTCTGTTAAGCAGGGAAACAAAACGGTGCTCTTGTCTTACATTGTAATCATCAAGCTTTTCTGTCTTGCTGTTCATCGTGGGATTACCTTTTGACATGCACACATAGACACCGACACAGACATGTACATACACACACACACACACACACACACACACACACACACACTCTCTCTCTCTCTCTCTCTCTCTCTCTCTGTGCTCCCATCCACAAAAAAATATACTGAGAACTCCTATTGCAAAAATCTTCAGAGTCAACTTGTTCCACATCATTAAACTCTTTCTGTGAAAACGAGTTTCCTCATTTGCAGACTAAATCTGCTTTCCAGTAGCTTCAGTCCTGTCTCATGATATTCTACACTACCTTTCTATCTCAGATTACACAGTCATTGCATGAAACCTATTAATGCCTTCAATGATCATGATGATTCATGAAGTTTTCTCATATAACCCCACCTTTTTCATGCATCTCAGGAAATATCTCCTGAGCTCCTTTCTCCTGTTCTCTAATATGCCCTTTCTGTTAGACTGAATCATCTCGGATGCCTTGCACTTTGTAGCAGACTAACATCTTTCTTTATGTGGAGGCTACATCACTGCACAGTATTATAAATGAAGTTTCTAGATAAAATGTCTGTAACACAGCAAAAAATGATTGTCCTTCTGGGAATTGTCTAATACATTGAACGGTATCCAGTATTAATACTGTTTTGAATTTTCTGAGAAGGAAACAAGCATTTTTCATGTTTTTTTTTTTTTTTAAGACAAAGGTCCCAATCCCACTGTGGTGCTTTTTCCAAACTGGTTGAATATTTTTGTTATATATATTTTTTCTACGTATTGATTCCCACCAAACCTGCTAACCATAAAACTACCCCCATAAGCTTACCCCATTCATTTCTCCATTAGGGATAATTCCTAGTGAGAAAAAGACAGAGCAGGCCAAGCACCATTGTGCAAATATACATGGCAGAGTTTTATGTCTTCACAAGGCATCCCAGCAATGAACATATAATTGCATGATCCAAAGCCCATCCTTTCTGGCTGATGTGTCCACATGCATCACTGCAGGGTGTTTTAAGCTGAAGGACTGGGGGAAATAATGTTTTCTTCACTTCCAGTGTGTTTTGGCATTTATTCTACCATGCCCCTATCTTCAACAGCTACCATCACTGGCTTGGGATTGCCAAAACCACAACTCCTGGTCCTGCAGCTACTGGTATTATGCAAACCTCAATGTGCACAGGAGCAGATTGTCTTGAGTGGGGCCATTCTCCCCCACCAAAATGGGGGAGAGCAAGTTACATACATCTAATCTTCCCTACTAAGATCCTCTAGTGCCCAAGTCCCTATTCAAACTTGGATAGTCTGGATTATAGTCAAGACTTTATCCTTTTATGCCAGACTATTGAGCTGAGTGCTTTTATTGTTTTTCGCACACCAGGATATCATTATACAGTGTATTATTAATGTCTTTACCTAACTCCTTAAAGTTTTTGATATATCACTGTATGTTAACCAGGAACTGTGTGCCTGTGGCCCTGCTCATGTCTGAAAATGGTCCTTGTTTCAGTCAGTTCAGTTACCCAGTTAAATACAAATAAAAGATAAATGAAAGTGCTTTTGAAAGACTAGACTTCTACACTACTCATTTGATGACTGTGTTTCAGATGCTGACACTGCCATAAGCTGCGTAAAGCTCCTTTGTACAGTACAGTGCAAGAAGGATTTGTCAGTTAATGAATTTCAGATTCCCAAATTCCATCCCACTTGTGCAGTTGCTGACAGCTTCATGGTCATTTTATTTATGAAACACATCTGTCTGTCTGTCTGTCTGTTAGATACAAGTGATGTACAGAACTTCAGTTTTGTTTAGCATTATTTTAAAAAAGCACTAGTCTTCCCCTATACATCATTACCAATCACAGAAAGTACTTCTGCTTGTCCCCAGCTCTCTCAACCCTTCCTCCTAAAAGATAATTAGAGAGTGGAGCAAAAGCAACCTGCATTTTGGGTGGGTGACCAAAAATCATATTCACTGTCCTAAGTCACTGTAAAGTGAGAGAAGTCCTTTCCCCTGGCATATGAAAACTTCAGAGTTACTAAGTTTGATCACACCTCTCAATGTCTTAGCATAAGAGTTTTGGGGAAAGCACAAAAGTTGTGGACAGATTTTAAATATTTCTTTTACAAACTTAAAAATTTGATAGAATAACAGGCTTTGCATTAGCATACATTTTCTAGAGGATATGAAGTCTGAAACTCAAATTCTATCATTATTTAGGTTCATAGGTTCATACTAGGCTATCTGCCCTAGGGCATTTATAAGCCTAGCCAGAGTGTGTTTGGCTTTTGCCACCCATTTTAAATGAATTTTGCTATGCCCTTTTTCGAGGTTAGTATACTGTGCCTCTGTCTAACAGTGACACAGAAGTGATACCCGGGGTAAACCTACTATATCCCATCCACTCATCAAGATTCCTCTTGAAGAGAGTCAATGAGGGACTTTGCCTAACCTGGACTGGGATTTTATTCCAGAGTGAAGGGAGACTCTGGGTTATGAATATGTCCCTCCAGCATGTCCTATTTATTTCAGTGCTGAGGTTCAAGTCTCTCGAGCGCATAGCTCGACGGGATTTGGATTTTCTGAGGTGCAGCATGTCCATTAATTCCGGGTTGGACATGGCTTTATACTTTATATATATATATATATATATATATATATATATATATATATATATATATATAAACTTTATATTTATATATATATATATATATATATATATATATATATATATTTAGTGTCTTTAATCCTAAATGATACGTCAGAAAACCACAAATTGTATGGGGAAAATATGAAGCAAAATTCTGGACATTTTGAGAAACTCTGGAAGGTTGATAGGTATGAGTCTAATGCATTGTACTGAAATTATCTTTATGAACATTTGTGGATTAATTTGTAATCATGGGCTTTTTAGCAGAGTTTGTATCTTTACTATTAATGAAGCCAGTAACATTCTAGGTGTGATGTCAGTATTCATGGTTAGACTACTGTAGTGGCTTCCAAATGTTTCACTCCATTCCACAGGATATTAATGTTGCACTGGAAAGAAGTTTCAACTGACTTTTAACTATGTAATATTCATATAAACTACTGAATGAAAAGTATCTTTAAAAGTTAATACAGAACCAAATGGTGTCTCAGCAGTTTACTCAGAGCCAGTTAATATGCAAGTTTCAGCTGACAAGATTCAAACCCGGATCAGTAGCATAAATAATCCAGCACTTTTAACAGCTATACCAAAATGATGCTTTGTGTGTCATGCATCTTCTCTGTCTCATCTTAATCTATCTTTCTAGCAGAGTCTTTAGTATATCCTAAATGAGTAATGTATTGCATGGTTTCATGCTCACAGAATACTTCCGCCTTTGGGGTAGGACGGGGACAGAGAGGTCTGCTTGGTGTCCAAAATGAGTAATGTATTGCATGTTTTCATGTTCACAGAATACTCTCTACCAGAGTCCTTAGTATTTCCTAAATGAGTAATGTATTGTATACTTTCATTCCCACAGAATACTCCCTCCTTTGGGGTAGGACTGGGACAGAGAGTCCTGCTTGGTGTCCAAAATGAGTAATATATTGCATGGTTTCATGCTCAGAGAATACTATCTACCAGAGTTCTTAGTATATCCTAAATGAGTAATGTATTGCATGGTTTCATACTCACAGAATACTATCTACCAGAGTCCTTAGTGTATCCTAAATGAGTAATGTATTGCATGGTTTCATGTTCACAGAATACTATCTACAAGAGTCCTTAGTGTATCCTAAATGAGTAATGTATTGCATGGTTTCATGTTCACAGAATACTCCCTGATTTGAGGTAGGACAGGGACAGAGAGGCCTTTTTTGTGGGTCTGCCTGTGTCACTGTTTAGCTCAGAGACTGAGTTATGTAGGTGCAAATTCTTAAAAAGGACAGAGAAAGTACTTCATAAATGATACTTGCTACTGTGAGGAAGCCAATATATTCCATATGATTTGTGCAGCCTTTTTTGCACTTACAGCTCTAGTAAGCATAGACCTGTGTGGGGGGAGTTAATCTGGCAGTAAACTTCAGGGGGTTAGGACACAGAGATATTGTCAAGCCGTATCCTTTAGCCTTGGGTTTAATTCCCTTTGTATCCACATGATATTGATTCATTCTCAGCAAATCATTTAAAAAGACCAGAATGCTTGCATGTCAGTCTTGCAAAAGAGGCATTTCTGCTTAGTGGCTCTTGTCTTAATAATAAACGAATTAAAAACAAGTTTATTTCTGAGAAAGTTCTTGTATATTATGGATATTATATATATTTCTCAGGCTAGCTCAGGCACTGCAGTGTTTATCACTTTTTAACATTTTTTTCATATTTGCATTGCATGTGCACGCTATTTATTGTAAAACATTTTGGTAATTGTAAAACAGTCACCAATGGCTTCTGTATGGAAACTACCTTTATAGATCTCCCCAGAAAAAAAGGTCCATTGAGACAGTGTGAATTCTTTGAACATTTAACTTTAAACATATAAATATGATCTACCAAATGTATTTGTGAGTGTGTGTGTTTTCGTCACTTTGTCAAACATCTGTTTAGTGTGTGTGTGTTTCCGTCACTTTGTCAAACATCTGTTTAGTGTGTGTTTCCGTCACTTTGTCAAACATCTGTTTAGTGTGTGTGTGTATGTGTTTCTGTCACTTTGTCAAACATCTGTTTAGTGTGTGTGTGTGTGTGTGTGTGTGTGTGTGTGTGTGTGTGTGTGTGTGTGTATGTGTTTCTATCACTTTGTCAAACATCTGTTTAGTGTGTATGTTTCCGTCACTTTGTCAAACATCTGTTTAGTGTGTGTTTCCGTCACTTTGTCAAACATCTGTTTAGTGTGTGTTTCCGTCACTTTGTCAAACATCTGTTTAGTGTGTGTGTGTGTTTCCGTCACTTTGTCAAACATCTGTTTAGTGTGTGTTTCCGTCACTTTGTCAAACATCTGTTTAGTGTGTGTGTGTGTATGTGTTTCTGTCACTTTGTCAAACATCTGTTTAGTCCACCAGTAAAAGGACTGGTGCTCAGTACTGAAGCAACGGATAGCGAATGACCAAAATGTCAAGGGAATATTTCACTGAGAAACGTGAGTGGGGTTGGAGGGGATGAGAGCATTTCTGCATCCGTGTAAAAGTCAGGGCTCGGGTCAGTGATAGGTAAGGAGACGGGTTTTGTATGTCTATGTATGAGTGTATATATTTTGTACTTCTGGTCAGGGTTTGGTAAGGGGATAGATGTAGAGTTGTTAATGTGTGTTTGTGTACCTGAACGTGCCTTGTATGTCTTGTGTAGTGGCAGTGTTATGGAAGTCTTTTATTAAGGTAAGGTGTAGGGTTAGGGTTGGGGGAAAGGGTAGCTTTTGGTTTAGGGTTAGCACGCATTACTAATGTGGTGCAGAAGGGTGGAGCTTTCACGTAACACTACTTCTACTAATAAGACTTATTTCAGGCTAGCTTCATAGGGAGGTTAGTGTGTATATCGTGGGAGAATCATTTTCCTTTCTCAATCTTTTGTACTTTTGATATTTAGGGCATTCGATCTTCTGTGTGTTCAACGTTCTTAATGATGTTTTTAAACATGACATTAAGAATGTTCAGTCATACAGACAGCAACCATATATATATATATATATATATATATATATATATATATATATATATATATATACATACACACACACACACACACACACACACACACACACACACACACACACACACACACACACACACACACACACACACACACACACACACACACACACACACACACCTTGATCCCAGTAACTTATGTTTGTGCATTTTTCTTACATTTGCCCTTAAATGTAATTCAGACTTCCGTATTGCTGACAATACCATGAATATCTCTGAACAATTTGATTATTTTAAAAAGTACACTCACTCTTTAAGATTTTATCAGTTTATTTTATTTTGTTCTTTTTTATTATGCATTGCAGTCATTGTGATTTAACTTTGCCTGTAGTCAGAGTAATTTTCTTTATAACTGTAAAGCCTTTGTTTCTGTATTACTGCCTTTGTAGCACAAAAGGGTCATATACCAGTCTACCCATACAATAAACAAACATAAATAAATTTCTCCCCATTTCCTGCATACTGAAAAAAAAGAAACAATGCTCACTGTTCAACTTTAATGCAAATGTCTGATATCTATGCAAGATTAATTCATGAAAGAGTCTTTGTGACCACTTTGCAGCCATGTTATACTTTCAAAAGATTCCATATCAACAGTCATAATTTCAAAGAAGTTAATACAAAAAAGAATTACATATGTTCAGAATGATTTTACTGCAGTAGGTTCCTAAGGTTCATAAGTTAGTACTAGGCTAACTGCCCTTGCGAGCCATTGTAAGCCTAGCCAATTATCCCTTGAGAGATTCAAACCTTGCACCTTGTATTTGTAAGGCAAACACCTTAAGCATTAGGCCACCCACCCTCCCTGTTGATTTCTAACTGTACTCATAATGGGACCCAGGTGAACTGAATGAAGTGTGAATGGTGTATTATTCAAGCTCCACATGGCAGCTTTCCCTCCTAGAGAGAGCAATTGAAATGATTGTGGTGTAGGGCAGACCATTATGGGATGCTTACAACACGCTGCAGCCATAGTGCATATACGTTTTCCTGTGGAAGAGGGCAGATGTTGTGACATAGAATGACCCATCACATGCTAAACAGAAGATGTACAAAGGAGCTCCTGCTACTAAAGAGCACCTTGGACCCACGTCGGAGCCCCTGCTGGTTAAAGCATCCTGTAAACCCTTCTGCAATGATAAGAGATTTCATTCCTTAGGAGGAGTGTGCCTCAATAAAAGCAAAACAGAATGTCTGTGAGGGGGTGTCATGATATATATTATGTAACAGTAGCAGCAGCAGTATTCAGAATTCTGGAAAGGCAACATAAAGGCCTTTAGTTTCTCAGCAAACTCACGAAGGGTAGTGCATTCCTGGATTCCATGGACAACAAGTCAAAAATTGCACTGAGCATAAAAAGTACAATTACAAACATACACACACACACACACACACATGGATATATATCATGTATGTGTATGTGCATGCACGCACTTGCACATGTGCACACATTTGTGTGTGTGGGGGGGTATACATATTCATATATACATGAGTTGAGACTAAGAGCAAGATGGAAGTGAGAGAAAAACAGAGAAAATACACCCATGTGTATATCATAAAGACTGATAGCACAACTCAGTATTCAGAGTAGTAAGTTATGAGCAAGCTGGTTCATCAGGCTTGGTTCTGATTTTCAGAGACTCAGTTTGCATTCTTCTGTGATCCTGTGCAGAATAATTCTCTAGCCAGTGCTCCAGATTCACAGCAGAGAAATGCATCATTGTAATGACATAAAAAAGGTTACGATGCATGCCATTAGAATGTTGGGTACATGAGCTTGTGCTTGCTAACTAATTTCACATTTGTTCTCTGGCAGGACAGTAACTAGGGACTTCATGTGATGCTCTGGAAGTCTGGAGAGCTATGCACATGACATTACAGGAAGCCATGAATGTAAAGATGCAGTTAGCTAACTAGCAGAAGCATGACTGTGCTGTGCTCATTCAGGATCTACTGACATGCAGCACATTTGCACCAGGATCCCAGTTTGGCCAAGGCTTAGTCATAGGAAAGGAAAGCAACATTATGTTAACATGCTACTATGGGTTTCGTAATGTAAAATTAACATATTCTGAAGGAAATGAAAATATGATTGCTGACCTTTATGTCAAGATGGTCTCATCGAGAAGACCACATTCTTTTCTTGTGCCCCAGCTGTCCACGTTCATGCTCTTTCCTGGCCCTCAGTACCTGCACAGCTTTCTCATTCTGAAATCTCACTAAAGCAAGAGTAATCTCAGCATTCCAACACGTGCGCTCCTCACATCGGAAGTCTATTTCCTGGCCACTTGTTGTGACCACAGTGAAGTAAAGCAAACTTCCTTTTCTTTCCACACATTCCACCTTATCGATGGAACAGAAAGTCAGTGCTTTACATTTCCCACATTTTTTTCCTGGGCTGTTGAGTAAGTGTAGACCCTCCTTTGTCAGCACACACCACTTCTTCTTCCATAGCTGCAGAAAACTGTCACTCCTCTTTTCAATCGGACCTTCCTTCAACACATCTCCAATCTTGGGGCTCATCCCAGGAGTTACACCTTAACACTTCCTTGTACTGTTGTCTTTGATTTTCAAAATAATAAAAAAAAAAAATCAGCAATTGTTTCCAAACAAAATGTAGCAAAATATAAATATTTTATCAAGTATTTCAATCAAAAAGTCAAAAAGGAGATGGTGCAAACAAAATAACAACAAAAAAATTGCACTGAGAAGAGAAATTAATAGGGACAAGCTTTTTCTGTCAGTTCTCTACTGTTGTGGCGAATCCGGGATTCAATCCTACTCCCTCAGACACCAGTAGTTCATCTGGGGTAGCAGCAATACAGGGTTGTGGTGGGGGTTTCACAACAGGCTTCTCATCTAACAGATAAAGTCAATTGCAGTTTCTTTTTATAGTCAGTCAATCCCTTTCTCACGTGCTGAAATCCCAACAAAAAGCTGAATAAAAAGGTGCCTTCAGGAGCAGAAAGTGAGCTGAAGGTGGAGACTACAAACAGTCATCCGTCTCTGCAGGACCGGCAGGAGTTAAAGAGTGATCAATTAGAAATGGGTTATTTATGCATAAAAACAGTCTTACATCCCTGGATGCATGAGAATAATTCTCCGTTTTATGCTGCTGGAAGGGGGAAAGGATGTATTCAAAAAATGATTCAAGAGATTATTAAACTCCACCAGGCACTGCTCAGCTGAGGACAGCCACTTGGTATTTAAGTAGGTCAGATTTCCATCAGGCTCCGCCTCGGCCGCAACATCAGAGGAGGTAATTCCTAGTATTAACCCTTGTAGCTTTTTCATACTACATAAGACAAGCTTTCATATGCAGCAACAGCTTTTAAGTTAATTTTGTTGATTGCCTTATTTAAAATCCACACTGTTACTGACCTGTCATTTCCCTAAAGAAAAGCGGATTTCAGCAAAATGATAACAAGAAGCATGCTAACCCTTGAACTTTCCTCACTTATGGTGAGTATGTACTGTCCCAGTCAAATACTGGACAAACGTAAGATATAGTTCATTTTCTAAGATGTGAGCTGCATTGCCTAGCAGTGCTGCTCTATTCAGTAATACTAACATCCTGTTTTAGAAAATGAGCAGGAACACTGCTGCTTTACTGGCCAGCTACAACTTCTGAGCTGGCATCCCAGCATAGATGTTAACATTTAAAAAAGGCATGCATTTGATGAATAAATGCCTGTTTCATTAGTACAGTAAGACACCCCATGTGAAGCATTATACCAAGACCATGTCACTTCAGGGGTC
This sequence comes from Protopterus annectens, assembly GCF_019279795.1. Classification (NCBI taxonomy): domain Eukaryota; kingdom Metazoa; phylum Chordata; order Ceratodontiformes; family Protopteridae; genus Protopterus; species Protopterus annectens. The sequence goes on along the minus strand of NC_056751.1, from coordinate 533,842,592 downwards.
AAGGAAGTACCTTTTTATACATTGTGCCCCAAACCACCCAAGGTGAGCTATTATCCCTTTATAAACTTCCTTTCTCCATTGTGACTTACTACTAAGTGCAGATCACCAGTGGAATCTGGAAACACACTGGTGTATACTATCTTCCTTATGATGCTGAGGGTCACTTCTTTCTCAGTTAATAGTGCTTCCTGGGAAATACAGTATGCGAGTGTGGACAGGGCAGAAATAGCAGGAGAATAACAAAGAAAGATAAGGCTCTCTGATAGTTTATTTCTAGCATTCATGTGTTTACCTGGGTTTGAATTCAGGAGTGAGTAATTTGACTGAATCAAAGCTCTTGTATCATTCCTCAAAATAGGCATCAAACTGACAGTAATTAGGAAGATGCAGAGGCTCTGGGTTCTATCACTACACCATCTGCTTGGATTCCTGTTCCTGGAGTGCATAATAATGTGGCGTGAGGGATTCTGCACTCCTGAGGTGGCAATTATGGTTACATCTTTAGTCAGGAGAGTCCCTGTTTGAGCAGCTGAGTCCTGGCATTTTAGGGCAAAAGCAATTCCTATTTTTTTCTCTAATATTTGAATAAAACAGTTATTTTGTATTTGAAACACCTTGATATGATATAAAACAACCACATTCAATGAAAGTGAACTTTTATTTTGGCACCAAAATAGATGCCAGTCCTTTGAATTAGGTGTACCCATGGTTTGTCCTGAAAATTTACTTTTTCAGAAAAAAGTCCCACCATGGGCATCTGAAAAGGCAGCAAACCCAGTGCATCTACAACCTTTGTTGTAATTCAGGTGGTTATTAAAATCCCATGATACTTAGCAATAAATAAACCAGTGTAAATAAACAGACACAAGCCCATTGAGATCTACCTATTCAAAATATTTGCTAAATAAAAAGATTCTTGCAGTTGTTGTGGTTAGAAAAAAACACCAAAACATAACTGGCTGTGGAAAACAGCAGAAAAGATTAGTGTCCAAAGAGGTAATATTTAACTCCAGTGCATTCTTACCCTACAGAAGTCATTATTCATCATGTTAGACCACCTCAGTATAAGTTAAAGACACCAGATGTGAATGCTAATAAAAGTTTTTTATACTGAGGCAGTAATGACAGTAGGTGTATCTAGTCAGTATCCAAACTTCAAAACCACTGCAGTATCACAAGTACATATAAAGAAGTTATTACCCCTCTATGCAGGCAGTTGGTGAGGGCCATCTGAAGTACTGGAGACTTTATCTTTGTAATGACATGTCTAGGACAGAAACATATCATTGATCAACAAAAATGCCAGATGAAGTGAAATGAAATGCCACTTACAGAGACTCCAGACTGAAACTGAAATTGGTCCACAGAGATTAGAGCTCTGCACCAGTAAACAAATTCAGATGGATAAAAAATAACAGCTTAACATATATAGTCTTGGAGAAAAAAAATGATACTGGCATGACAGAAAAAGTGAAATATCTCAGTGGGGGAAAAGTAACCATGCCAGTGCTATCATTAAAAAAAATATGTATGAAAATAAAAAGGTGCAACTTAATAATGCAATTTGAATGGCACAGGGGGATCCAAAAAAGCATTATTTCACTGAAAGGTTGGTTGGTTATTGATGGGAATGGAGTTATTAAGAAGCAACCTGTTCACAACAATTACAAGCTGTAGGTATGCATTGGATAAGCAAAACCCAAAGAAGATGCAGGAATGCATGGAGTAAGCATAAAGTTTGTGTTTTAAAAGGAAAAATAAGGTGCTGTCTACAGGAAACGATCAGCTTATGCAGAGTATAGCAGAATAGATAGGTTAGAAATCTCTTTGTTCATTTTGTGTTATCAGATTCTGAGTATCTGTTTTAATGATTAAAGCTGAGAAGTTATTAGAAGTTGGGCTGAGAGGTCTGGAGTGAAACTGACAAGAGATAAAAAGGAGGTAAAAGGTGCTCTGGGTTGAAAGGTGGAAGTGAGCATTTATAAAAGTAATCCCCTTCTCACATTTTCACATGTATTGCAATACAAGTACAAATTTCATTCATTGCATTAAATGTAGAACCAGATCAACAATGGATTGCAAATACCACTCTGTGACATTACTGGAATAGTCCAAACTGTAGCAGTGTCCTTACCTATTTACTGAATAAATCTGCTTCAGGAAAACACACGTATGCACAAACACCTGCATGCATACATACAAAATAGTATAAACTCAGAAGCATACATTTTTTTATTGTTTTATATGCACCCTCCCTCTAGCATGGTTTATCTGTTTTGCTTCATGTCTGCATCATGAACATCTCATATTTTACTGATAAAGTTTGAAGGCCACAAAGCAACAGGATGCAGGAATTATTCAAGGGCATACAGATCTGAACTCTACTACGAACACACAGCCACTATATGCCGAACTATCAAATATTTAACTAGTTTGCCCAAAGATACCAACTATATTTGTGTTTTCTCTATTGAATCTTTGTGTGTTCCGTTAAACCTTTTAAATGATATCATGTATTACCTCCTTAACTCATTCTTAACTGCAACAGTACTAGCACCATTACCTCTCAACTGTCCCTGATTTTCAGGGACGTCCCTGATTTTTGACTCAAATTTTAGCTCTGTCCCTCTTTATCCCTCCTACAACAAGTGACTTTTGAAGGAAAAGTGGTGAATTACACTTGATGAATAATGACAATATTTAAGAGTAATAGACTTCTTTTACTGCAGAAAATGTGTATTAATTCATATGCCCTGATTCTGTCAATGTTTCAAGTTAATAGCACTAATATTTTAAAAGTGTCCCTGATTGTCCCTGATTTGTTCGTGACTTGTCCCTGATTCTGTTGAAATTTGTCCCTGATTGGTTGAGAGGTCTGGCACCATAACCCCAGCAAGGTGAGGAACCACAGTGACTCTGGAGGTTTTATTACTCACTTTAGGCTACAGAACAATAGAGCCATTGTCCTTGCTACACCCAGAAGTAATCTGACTACTGTGGAGAGAGACAAAGAGGTCACTAGACTATGAACTAGTGTCCAAAATCACTTGTCTTTTCAATCGTGATCCATTCAAGACCATGGCTTTTAAAACAAAATGTAACAGATGTGGGAGACTAGCAAAGATGTTTTCCCTGACTGAAGTGAGTTTCTGTCTCTGCATCCCTTTTTTGCTTGAATGTTGTTTCCACTGAGCTGTATCTTTTTAACTTTGGTATACTGTTGGTTGGCCCTTAGTCTGCAGGTTAGTCCATTTTTCTCCTTACTGCAGCTGATTCTGCTTGCATGTACTATTGCATTAAAATGATTAATTAAACAACTGAATGGGCAGTCAATTAATTCACAAATTAGGTCACCAGGGGCATAATTCAGCAAATAAATGAAAAGTATTCTCTTCTGGGCCACCTTAAGTACAATTGGTTTGTTCCTGGGATTTGTTGCATGGTATCAGTACTCCCTCCTTTACGGGAAACAGCAAACTTTAAGCATAAGTAAAATGTGAAAGAAATCCACAGTCCACTGCCTAAAGGCAAAAGGTCACTGAGCTTTGAACCCTTGAGACCTCTGCTTGATTCAGTGTGCAATACAATACATGAAATGTGACATGAGATTGTAGACCATCACCTCCCCTCGCCAGCACACAGTCCTCTAAATACAACAGAATGCTGACTTTTGTAAACATAGATGAAGACATGCCAACAAATCTTGCATGTGACACACAATAAAATGGATGTGTTGGCGGGTTTGTTGTTGTACAAAGGTCACTTCGGGCATCATTTTGATGGATTTTTTTAGTCATTTGTAAATGGTACTTGTAAAACATAAAGACAGAAGGGAATGTTATACTAAGGAAACTCTCATTCTCATGGGGACATCATGAAATATAAGATAGCTTACTGGTTTCAGTTTCTGAATAGTAATGTTATCCTTAATGATACAGCATTCTGGGATACATTGTTTCTAATGACAAAAACAGTTATTGATAGCTGCAGACAGATGACATGACTTTTCTCTGCAGCAGAAACTTAAGTAAATGAGGGAAAAATACTAAACCATTTTATTATTTTATTCGTCTGTGGATCCAATATAACGGTTGTCAATTTGGACGGCAGTAACTTTTTTCAAACATGCATGCACTGTACTTTCTCACAGATGTAGCAATGTACAACTTGTGAGTCAATGGGGTGAGAATAGTTGAGAATACATAGGATAAAAACAAGGAAGCCGAATCTGATTTTAGTGCAGAAAGTGAGAGATATCAATTGTATGTGATATACCAAAATAACATAGTGGAAACATGCTGGAATATTAGATGGAATAAGCAAGCTTTATCTGCATCATACATTTGGTTCCTATACATATACATTTGATACATTGTTTCAGCCACTCAAAGCATAAAATGGGTGTCTCCTAGCACCAGCAGTGGCTGGCTGTAATTCTGTGGTGATAAAAAGCAACTGAAAAACAAACTATATGGGAAAATAGAATGTTCCTAGGTGATGGGAGGTGAAATTCTAACAACATTTCTGCATGGTTATAGTAGGGTCTTCTCTTCTTTCTCCCTCAGAAAAAAACTGTAGCTAATCAGGTATAGAATATGCAATTGTGTTTTTTTGTTTGTTTTGTTTCTTTTTTTGGTGGGGGGGTGGGTTGAACTGGTGTCTTGCAGTTTCCATAGTGACAGTAGCCTAAGAGAGAGAGATGTAATTTCTTCTTCCCAAAAGGGTCCTGTTTATAGTCAGTGTTGCAGCTGTGAGAGCTGATGTAAAAGGAGTTCAAATGATTCCCCTGTGGCATATAACTGTCTAAATAGGCCTGGACATCTTTATTTACAGTCAAAACTGCAGCAAAAATGTGTGTCATGCTGACGGATAATCTCTTAAAACTTCAGACTGCTTTGGTTTTCCAGAGTAAAAAAAAAAAGTTAAAAATAAACACAAGATTTTTTTTTTATCTGGACTAAATGGCTGATGGAAAATATTCAGAGGCTTTTTAGAAAACAGAAAAAAACACTGTTAACACAATGTCCCTAATAGTAACAGCTAAAGCTTTTATCAAAAAGGACTACAAAATAAAAATACCACATCATATAATAAAAACAAAACGTGAAATTTAGCTGTATTGGTCCAAAGCAATAAAAATAAAACTCGAGAAATGTATCTGCTATTAGTCCAAAACAAACAATGTACTGTACTGTAGTAATCTTTATATAGACAAGGTTACCAAAAGTTTAGAAAGAGAATTCTAAATCAGTGTGTAATACAAATATGTTAATTGAAATCCATGCACTTAAAAAGAAAAGCTTACCTTTAAGCCCAAATTTCATACTAATATAAATACTAGTGAAAACTAATGGTCAAGTATTAAACATTTTGAGTAGTAACTTTATATAGAAATATTTTTTTCTACCCCTTCCTGACCAAACCATCAACTCTCTATGGTCTCCCCATCCCAATGACAGTGAATGAGTTACCATCCTCGGGCAGTAATGTTGTTTATGCTCTAAATTTTGGATCACCATATGCAAAATGTACTATGATGTTAAGGCATTTCTTTCTCTGTGGATGAACCATTTCTCCATGTTTAAGGCAGGGCCGAAGCCCATACTAACCACAGAATCCCCATTTCCTCCCATAGGTATAGCTGAGTTAGCAAAATACAACTTGTTCACCCCTCACTCCTCAGACTAACTTATCAGAACTGGATCAGCTAAATAAACCCCAGACTCCTGTACCACAGCCAAGGTTCCCATCCTCTGCAAAACAGAGCTGGCTAAGTGATAATTTGTTTAATGTATGCATAACTCTTAAAACATAAGGAAAATGAGGCACAGTGTTACAGTTCAGTGATACACATATATAAGAACCAAAAGTTGGTGAAATGCACAGTGAATGTCCAACTCCCTATTACTTTTGGTAAAGCGTGTGTAATAATACTTCTTAACTGAAAACAAGATGTTATTACTGCTGTTCCTAAAAAGAGAAAGTATGCATATGCAAAAGAAGTTCTTGATCTATATTTTAATTTCATGCTTAGTGGGAGTAGTGCAGCAGAGCCTTAGACAGTCCATTTGAATTCAGTGTGGTGTCAAAATAGTCTGTAGCTTATCTTGTCCCTAAACAGCACCTAGAAGATGTCACACAATTTTTTGAAGAAAATGATTCTGGATTCTATAAAATGTGAACAAAACTGATAACCACAATTTGTTCATGTAGTGTTCCTGCTTGGTATAACTCTCGAACTCTCAGAGTAACGACCATCCAAAGATTAAAAATTCATAATAAATTTATTGTAAAATGTCTGACATATGAAGCTAATTCAGAAGAAAATAACAAAAAAAAAAAAAGCAATTAGAGGTTAAAAGCTTTCACCCTATTTCTGTCAGGACTTCACCAGAACCATTTTATACATTACAGAAACTGATCTTATAT
>NC_056751.1:533751163-533831163 GCF_019279795.1 Protopterus annectens | reverse complement strand
CTGGAGTGAGAGATGAAATAGGGACCTTTTATGGGTTTATTCATTTCCTGGAGACTTATATTCTTGTGTCAAAGGCCAAAGTTGGAGCCCCAAATCATATGGTGAGGTACGTTGAGACACCTGAATAGCATTTATTACAAGGCTCTGGCAGCTTGGGAGAAGATTACAAAATGTATTTCAGTTAAAAGGTTGGTTTATAATATTAACTTGTTTTGACTTGGTAGGAAGAATTTTATTTACACTTTGTGCTAGCTTTGGAAGTTAATAACTTGATTTTTTTTCATGGGGAATATGTTTTTGCATTCAGATGTGGGTCAGCATTGATTGCTGTTGACAGAAGGATGCTATTTAATAGTGATTTGCAGAAAATTTAAGGCCGAGTTTGGGACATTATTTATGGAGACAAAATTAAATATGAAACTTCAGGTGCAAAGTGAGATGATGTCTTTCTCAATCAGAAGATGAGGTGACTGGTGTGTGTGATCCTAGAAGGTGGAGTGGGGTCAACCCTGGAGAATTATCATGGATAATTTATGCAAGGTCCATCTGGTAATTTTTGGTTACTTATGGGAGACCTAAAACTGTATTCATGGAATGTGAATTATTAAATGCAGTTAAATTCAAAGACTGTGTATATTAAAAATATTTCCACATATAAATGGTCTGCAGAAGACTTGCTTGAGCACTCATGGATGTTATCAAGGAGGAGTATATTCATGTTAGGAAGAGGTGAGAGTATGAAGGGTGGTTTTACTAATTTCAAAGCATGGTGGGCTTCAAGCTGAGGACATTTTGAGTCATCAAAAGTTTGCTTTGCCTTGGTTAGAGGACATTGATTTTTTTTTTTGAGTTATAATGGTGTGTTCAGTTTTTTCCACTGAGGATACAGTATACAACACTATCAAATATGTCTCAGAGCAGATAAAGTTGTCATGGTACAAAATGACAAAATGGCAGCACCACCCCAGCTCCTTCATGTTTCCTATCAGACCACAGGATACTATATCGTGGTCTGAAATCTTTTGTAGGAGTTAAGTCAAGTTTTAGTCAGAGCTACGATGTCAGAAAAGTAAAGCATGATCCTGCTGCGTGAAAGATGCATCTTTTCTTTCTGCTTTTTTCATGAATATGTACCAGTTTAAGACATCTAAAACACAACTTGCTTGCTGCATGTTATATAATCAGTCATTCCTAATGAATTCCACTATATCGAGCTTCTCCAGAAGGTGATAAAGGGTACTTTATTTCTCCTTTGTTCTTAAACTATATTGCCACAAAAATTGTTTGACTAAAATGATGTTTTGTAAGTGCAACAAGAGGAAATCATACTTCTTATGTCCACTCAAACCTTCATCCCAGTCAAAGGGTGTTATGTCTGCACAACTGAGGTTCTCTGAGGCCCACCGTGTTCACCAGATTTCAGGATTTATCCCTACATGAGTGAGGATGTATTCCATTCATCTGTATCTGGCATATCTCTTGCAAACAACAATTAGAGACGTAGAAGAGAAAGTATGTAAATGTATCATGTGGTGCTGATACATTCCTACCAAATGGGCCATGGTATTGAACACAGTTATTAGCTACACTTTACTGGGCAATGTCTGAAACAGAATTACCACAACATTTTTCTGTGGGTGTAAGCTGCCATGGCAGCTGTGATATATGTTCATTAAGCCACTGCATTGTTAATGTATTTAGAATCATGTCAGTTATATTAGCATGGTAAACTAACATGGGTCATGCCACATTTTAAAATACAAAATATGCAAAACTAATTCTGGAAGAGGAACATATCCCCATTCACATATAATGTGTTTTTGCTAATTAAAGCTGTATGATGCTCACATCATATACATATAAAACAACTCCAGCAGGTATAGCTTATCAGTGTTAATAGGAGAGGTGGGCATAAACAGCACTCTGTGAATGCTAACCAGAAAGCTAGGTGAGGATGAAAATGCCAGTAGTATTATGACTTATGGGTTGCTAAGTTTGTGAATTCTTCTTCCATCATTCTACACCTGCCCTCTCCTCTTACCACAGGTCCCTTTGTAGATTACTCCTCTATAAGTCTTTTGCCTGATGTCTGGTTTAATCTAAAGAAACACCATGTAAATAAGCTTCAGCAGGAAAGTGCTAAAGTACATCACCCTTTCTAGGAAGACTTGTCTCCTTATAGCATCCTCAGTTTTCTCCACTCCATGAATTTAATGCTCTGTCCTTTAAGCTTCATGCTTTTCAGCAACTGAAAGCTCTTGTCCATTTTTTGGTTTCAGGTATCTAAAAGCACTTGCAACAGACAGAAGACGCACCTTTAAATGGTATGACTCAGGACAAACTTTACACCTTTCTTCTGATTCCTCACAACCTCCTACCCATTTTCATATGCTTAATCCTATTTAAGTCTGCTATTGAAGAAATGTCAGCCCTCATCACAACAAACATTTAAACAGGTTGCACATAAGTATTGTGATTCCACTACTGTGTATTTAACAAATTCTTGACAAATCTGGCTTTGATTAGTTGAATCATTCTTTAAAAATGCTCCATTATGCTTGTAGCTCTGCATATTTCAGGATTCTATTTGCCTTTAATATGCTATACTTCATTAAATTGTAGCTTTTTTATTTTTCATTATACATTCATTGTGTTGGGGTTATGGTTGAAAAGAGTCTATGGACAAACTTACCTAGTCAGTTAACAGATAGACAGATACAGATATGTGTGTATGTCTGTCTGCCTGTCTCAAACTTAACTCATTGTACTGCCCTACAAAAATAAATTGGCTAGAGATACATCAGTTACTTAATATATGCCCGTGCCTGTCCACTCAGGTTAATAAATATGTACCAACCAGAAACCTGCATCCACAAATTCCGAATCTTTTACAAGAATCCAACTCAAACAACTGCTACAGTGACTCACTATATTTATTTATTTGTTTGTCTGTTTATGTTGACTGGGAGAGTTTTACTGGGCATTAGCCCCTCTTTCAGCGAAGGCTTGCGGAGAAAAGCTCCACATACAAAGACTACAAAATTGCAAAGATAGCAAGGAAATTCAAAATTATGAAAATTACAAAAAATAAAGGTTAAAAACATTATTTACAGTTTACATATTTTTTCAACATGGCAGACAAAATTAATACATAAAAACCCAGAATATATGTCCATATGTCAAGTTCAGGTAGATTCATCTAAGTACAAGTAGGTTCAAAAAGGTACAATGCAAAAGAAATAGATGCGAGTTTATGAACATCATCAGATAAAATACTAGTTGATTCAAAAAGGTAAGAAGAATAGGAAGTAGTTATGAGAAAAGCTAATTTAAGCCATTAATAGTGTTTGCAGAGATAAAGGGAACCGAGAGGAGGATAAAGAGACGGGCTGTAATGAGCTAAGCGGGAGGTGGTCAAGAGAGTATACAGGCTAGGATGGTAAAGATGGAAGGACGGTCAGTGCTAAGGACATTTATGGATAGTAAAGAGAACAACTGAATGTAGAGACAGAGCTGGGAGAGATAGGAAGCTGTTTAAAGGAAGGTGCATGATGTACGTTATGTAGTGGGATGTCTACAGGATGTTTCAGGAAGAATACTGTTAAAGCAGGTTAATATATTGGACAATATTGTGACTTAACCGTGTTGGGAGCAAGGGCATAGCCAGTTGTTGTTTAGATGTTGTCTAAGCTGAAGTTTGAATATAGGAAACTTATGTATTCTTTAAATTTGTCTGGGAATAGAGTTCCAGATTTTGGAGATAGAGTAGAGATAATCACTGGCAGTATTGTAGGATTTGGTAACAAGCAGGAGAGATTTGTTGGTTGATCTCAAGTCTTTTTTACTAGTGCAGACGTGGAGTAAATTGTGAAGTGCTGGGCAGTTTTGTGGCATATAGATAACCTTATGTGCGGTGGTTAGTTTTGAGAATGTTGAGTAATGTGGGAGTTCCAGGCAACATAATTCTCTTAAGGAAGTGCAGTGCTGAGCCTTGTGTGGGGTATTAGTGGCAATTCTGGCAACTTTGTTGTAACATGCTTCTAGTTTTGGTTTGTTTTATTTAGGTTAGTAGAAATAGGTGAGGCATACAGCAGTGCTGAAAGTAGATAGGTTTTAGTCATAGCTTGTCTAGGAGAGTGTGTAAGGTATGGCTTAATCCTATATAGGGAACATAGTTTCATATGTCTTTTTTTTTATGACGTGATAAATACTAATCGAGCTTCAGTTTATCATCAATTAGTACCTCTAACAGTTTGGTTTGGGATATTATTTCTATTTTCATGCCATTAGCTGAGTGAATATACAAGGAGATTCTAGGTTCTGTGGATTTTTGATGTAAAAAGTATTAATTTGGTTTTGTTGGAATTAAGTAGCAGTTAGGAATTAGTTAACCAGGATTTAATAGCAGTGAAAGCAAGCTGATTGTTTTCTTCTAGTTTTGGGAGGCTTTGTACAGAGCAGATTAGTGTGAAATCACCTGCATGTTACTCATTTGTGGCAAGCTTAGCTACTGTGTGTAGTTTGTTTGTAAAGATGCTAAACAGTAATGGTCCTAGGACTGAGTCCTCAGGGACACCGACAGTGACTGTCAGAGGAGGGGAAAATTGTTGCTGCCATTTTACAGTTTGTTGTCGGCTAGTTCGGAACCTATGAAATCATGATAGTGATGAATGATGAAGTCAGAGGGAGGATAGTTCAATAAGAAGTGTCTGATGGCAGATAGTGTCAAATGCTTTAGACAAGTCTGTATAAAGTAAGGACGCTAGTTTTCCTTCATTTATATGATTATTAAAGGTATTGGAAAAATAAAGGAGGGTAGTTGTGGTGCTATGATTGGGATGGAAACATTGTTGTGTATTTGTTATCAGGTTATTATTGGTGAAATAACTAATGAGTTGGGCATTGATGCAGCTTTCTAGAATTTTTGATTGGGAGGATAAGATTGCAATTGGTCTGTATTTTGATATATCAGTAGATTTTCCTGCTTTCCATAGGGGTATAATGTAGGATAGTTTCCATAATGTTGGGATATAATTTTCTGTTATTGAGGGATTAATAAGAATAGAGACTGGGTAGGAAAGAACATCTGCTTCTAGCTTGAGGTATACGATACTTGGTTTGTCTACTGCTGAGGTAAATGGTTTGAATTTAGTTAAGAACTTTCTCATTGTAGAAGTCTGGACATTTTGGAATGAGAAAGCATTATGGCTTCTCTTAAGATATGGAATAGTGAGAGGGTCTTTTGGCTTCTCTTCAATTAGTGACAGAACAGAATTTGTGAAGTAGGTGTTAAATTAAGTTGCTATATATTTTTTGTTGTCTGTTTTTGGGGAGACAGTGGAAGCTTGGTCAGGTTGGATAACTTTTTTTATGGAGGGCCAGAATACTTTGGGATTGTTCTGGTGTTTTTGTTAAATATCAGTATAACAGGCCTCTTTGTCTTTTTTGATATGTCTTTTAGTGAGAAGTTGTCTAAAATTTTTTAGTAATTTTGTATACCTTTGGTTCCAAGCTTTATCTCATTGTTTTAATAACTGCATGATATATTTTTTAAGTCAGGGAGCTGGGATAGATTTTAGCCTCTTAGTTCTAACTGGTGCTATTTCATTTAGACTGCTTAACAACGGTGTTAGTAAAGTAGATTAAAGCATCATCTAGGGGTATAGTCTTTAGTTGTTTTCAGTTACAGTGGTGTAGAGAGTAGGTGAAGGCTTGTTTATGGAGTTAATAGGGGTATCTGAGTTTCATGCAAAGCAATCAGTATTGCAGTCTCCCATTATGATGGTTTCCTGGTTCAGGTTGTGAGTTATCCAGTGGAGAATATTTTCCATTGTGGATATGTTATTGCCTGGTGGTAAGTAAATTCCTAATACTCAGGACACCCACTCCTACCACCTGGACCTATTTGACTCCATCAAGGTACCCCCTAACATCCTGAGCCTTAGTGACTTCAACAACCCCACCATAGACTGGGTGAACTATTCCAGCACTAATGCGCTCAACCAATAATTCCTTGAGTTCATCAGTTCTAATGTTCTAGACCAGCTCATTTCATTCCCCACAAGAGGAGATAACATTTTGGACTTGGTTCTCACCAACATGGGCAACCACTGCACCACTCCCACAGTATGTTCTTCCCTGGTGAGATCAGGTCATCGGTCTGTCTCATTCAAAGTTTCTACCCCCCCCCCCCAAGCCATAATCAGGCTAAAAAACTTCTCAAAAGCTGACTACATCCTCCTAAGGGAGGGTTTCAGTAGCTTCACCCCCCCCCCCCAAAGGATGCAGACATCTATGCTGAACAGTATGCCAATGCAGTATGCAAGCACATGTACAACTGCATGGACTCAGCCATACCCAACAGAATTAAAACTTGCTCCTCAAGAAAACACAAACCTGTCTGGTATACATCCTCTATCAACATGCTTTAGAACAAAAGGAAGAAACTGTTGTCCAAGGGTAAAATGGAACACATTTCAGATTGGAAAAACTCCCTCCTTAGCCTCAACAAGCAAATTAGATCACTAGTGATAACCTCCAAAGCCAAATATGAATCAAAACTAGCCTCTGAAACAAAGGGAAACCACAAAGCCTTCTTCAGCTATGTCAAAAATCTCCATGGCAAAGCCCAGGTTTGTTCCGAATTAGTACTTAATGGCATCACTTACACTGATCCTGTTGACTTAGCTAACCTTCTAGCAGATAGGTTCAGCGCAAACTTCACCCCCCTGTCCCCACCAAAGGCCCATTTGATATCCTTGATACTTGTCCCTCACCTCACATCTCCATAAATCAAGTCTTAAAGGACCTTTCCAGGCCAAAGCACACAGCTTCCATGGGACCTGATAGTATCCCAGGCTGTATTCTGCACCATCTCCAGCAAGAACCAGCTTCACCATTGAGCACCCTATTCAACCACAGCCTAAGTACAGGCTTCATTCCAGCAGAGTGGAGAATTGCCATTGTTATCCTTTTGCACAAAGGTGGTGCAACTACTGACCCTGGAAACTATTGACCCATTAGCTTGACAAGTCTGATCTGTAAAGCCATGGAGCGTATTATTATGGATCTCATAAACAAGGACATAGGTAATCTCCAAGCACTTGACCTCACCCAGTTCAGATTTGTCAAGGGTAGATCTTGTCTGTTGAACCTGGTTTTCTTCTTTGAGACTGTCACCAAGGCCCTGGATGAGGGAAAGTCAGTACATACAGCTTATCTTGACTTGGCCTGGGCCTTTGACACAATCCCCCACTCGGGCATCATCGAAAAGCTAACACAACTTGGCGTAAGTCCCTATCTCATCAGGTGAGTGGCCAACTGGCTCATCAATAGGACCCACAAGGTCAAAATAGGTACCTCCACCTCTAACAGCAGACCTGTCGCTAGTGATGTTCCCCAGGAATCTGACCTGGGAACCCTACTGCTTGGCATCTACTTCTCAGAAGTCCAGGCAAAGACAAAAGGCCTGTGGCTGACCAAGTTTGTGGATAACTGTAAGTTGGGTGCTGTCACTGACACCCCAAATGATGTTAACATACTGCAAGAGGGTCTGATAGCAACAAATGACTGGTGCCAAAGTCATGGCCTTAAGTTAAACACAAAAAATGTATTATCATACCAGTCAGCAAAAACATGGCCCCTACTGATTACCACATCAACAGCAACCCCCTAAGCACACAACCTGTGGTGAGAGACCTGGGTACTCAGGTTGACAACAATCTCACATTTGACCATCATGTAGCAGCAGTGGTCAGAAAAGCCTTTTACTTGGTTCATCTCATAAGTAAAGGGATTGCATCCAGAAAAAAGGAGGTTATTACCTCTGTGTACTCCTCCCTCATTAGGCCAATAATTGAGTATAACACCCCATTTAAAATGTACCTCTCCAAACACCTGCACCAAGTGGAAAGGCCACAGAAATACCTCACAAAGAGAATCCATGGCGTCCAACACCTGTCCTATGTGGACAGACTCAAATCACTATCACTCTACTCAGTATCGTATAGATTGTTCAGAAGTGATCTGTGTCTCGCCTACAAGGCAATTTCTGACCCTGCCCTACTAAAGATGCTCCATATCCGTAAGTCTAACTCCTCTCACATTACTCACTCGATAGGCCTAAATCTAATATGCAACATCAACAAAACCTGCTGGAGAGACAGGTTTGTCTCCCAGAGGCTGCCCCTTCTCTGGAATAGACTTCTCATGCATGTCAAACAGAGTACCTCACTGAACACAAGTGCAACCTTGATGAGTGATCAGGATACCGCAAATTTGTCCCAGGGGTTCCACCTGTGTCCCTCATTGACAGGGGTGAGAGGTGCTGACTGAGGTTTCTTTTTCTGGGGATAAATTCTTGGCTAGGCTTGTAAGGGCCTCAGGGCCATTAGCCTAGTAACCCTCTATGATCCTGTAATAATGATAGATTTTTTGTTGTTTATTTTGAGTTTTGTGAGAATTATTTCTGCAATATTTTGGGATGCAGGGAACAAGAAGATCAATTTTAATATTATAATTATTATTATTATTATTATTATTATTATTATTATTATTATATACTATTGTTATTCTACCACCTCGCTTGCTTGTTCTGTCAACTCTGTGTATATTATAACCTGAAGGAATGATTTTGTCATTTTTTTTTCATTTCTGGCTTTAGCCCACTTTTTCTTAATATAAGTATGTCAGAGGCGTATTGTGCCAAAAAGGCATGGAATTCATGTATCTTATTTGATATACTTCTTATATTCATATTAAGTAGGAACAGATGGGTTCGTTTTGGGGGTCTGTTAGGAAATGAAGTTTCACTGTGGGGAGGGTAATATTTTGTTGAATATTTTTGGGGGGGTTTCTATTAAATGACCGAAGACGCATTCTATCAAATGCGTCTTGGTCAAACTTAAAACAACAAAAAAGCAAAAATAGCAAAGCAGCTGTTAAGCAAATTCTTTCCCAGGGAAAGAATTCACTTGGCCGCTTCTGTTACTTTGCCGTTTTTGGCACTGTAGTGTGATCTTGGGAGTTGGTATATTTAAGTAGGGGGGTGTGGGGGGGTGAAGCCCTCCACTTTATATATTCTTTCATTTCTTTTTTTTTTTTTTTTTGGAACAGCGATTTTTTTTCCCTTGGAAAAAAATCGCTGTTCTGAGCTTTCGAGATTTGTAAGCTTTCGCTTATATGGGGTCGATTATTCATTGTTCGCTTTTTTAAGCCTTCGATGATATAATATAGACCCTTTTTGGGACCTGGGTTACTATGTATGTCTCCACTAAGTTTGAGATGGGTTACAATATATAATAGATGTAACATCTTGTCATTAATTTGTTTTTGAACTCTTTTTGGGGAGTATCATGAACGTTACTATATCTAAAGGAGTATTTTTGTATATATGTGACCAGATAGAGTTCTGGGTATATAGAGATATGTGAGGGGATACTGTTGTTTTGGAGATATGGGTATTAGTAGGAGAAAATGTACTATTATGTAAGTGTTTGTGATAGGATGCATGTGGCCAGAGTAAGTAGTAGAAGAGTTAACAGAGAGATCGAGAGTATGTAAAAACTGGGGGAAGAGATGGGAGTAGATTGTAATCAAATATCGATTAAGTTGATTAGCTGCATTGAAAAATCAATTTTTTGGGAATATGCAGTGCAGTGAAAGGTGGGTGGATGTAGTTATGTGGGTAGGGGTGACTAGGGCTGAGATTGAAATGAGGCAGATTAAGCAGTAGTTATGGAAAAAGATTGTAAACAGCGGTTTTGTGAAGTTGAGATTTATGAAGAGCAAGTGAGTGTTAAAGAGGAAGCTGTGTGTTATACTGGATAGCCAAATTATGGAGCTGCATCCCTCAGACCTTAGAATCAATCAAATAAAATGTCACAAGTTAAAACCTAGTCCTGCCCTTGTACATGAAAATGTACACATCCTCTTATGTTTCACTCGCTTCCATTCTGCCTCTCTCCTATTCTCACATCACCTTACGACTAACCTAGCTCCACCTATCTATCTCCTTTCTCCTACTATTCCCACGTATTGATTTCTTTTCACTTTTTTTTTCTTGTCTTATATTTCCCTCTATCTCAATGGCTCCTTAGCCTTCACCCCATCACCTAACCGTGTCTTCTGTTTATAGATAAAATCATAAAGCTGTATATTTCAAATAACTGTTTACATCTATTATTTATGTTTATTCCGTTTTTGTTTACTAATATTTGTCTTATAATGAATTGTACTACAGTAGCATTGAAATCCCTGGACTCTGCTGAAATGGGCTTTTGCTCCGTCAGACTATCCCATTCAACAACTGCAAAATAAAATAAAAATTGATAAATATAAATAAAATATGGCTTAATCAGAACATCTGTCTCGACATGGCTAGCCCTAATAAGATTTCTTTTCCATATGGGAGCCAGCATTGTCTCTTTCTCTCTTTCTCTCACTGCGCTGCCCTGCCATCGAACAATTGGGCACACTATTTCATGTTACATTAACCAGAGCTGTAGAGAGTCCCTCTAGTGTGGGATGATTAGTGCTTCATAGACAGGAAGATTGTGGTTCATATTCAAGAATCCTGTGGCAGCAGGTGTTAAATGTAGGTGTGGAGTGCAGATTGTCCAGGGTTCTAGTACAGGGTGTGCAAATTTAGGATGGGAGGTTGGCCTAATGGTGAAGATGTTTACCTTACAGACACAAGGTGCAGGGTTTGATTCTCACATGGGGTAATTGGCTAGGCTTAAAACAGCCCACAAGGGCAGTTAGCCTAGTAATAATCTATGAATCTATAAACCTATATATACTTAGCAATGTCATGACACCTTTCTTCTTTGTTAGCTCATCTGCTTTCTACAAGTACTCCTAGATAATTTTGTAACATGGTGGTATCAACATGTATTCCTCCTAGCTTATTATCATTATCATTTTTTCTTCTAATTTCAGAGTACATCAGCATTTACTTATTGATTCTAAGTTCAGCTTCAACACTTTTTTTCTTTCCTGGTGCCCCATTCCATCATAAGCTAACGTCATCCAATCAATATCCCTGTTTGATGCCATCTTTAAACAGCCTTCTCTCTTAACACTGCATTCCCCAATAAGCACTGGAGACTGTAGAATCTATAGTCCATGCCCATTAGTGACACTTATGATGAGAATTCATCCCTGGTGCCATCACTATCCACTGCCCATTTGTTAACCAGTTTGTTACAAAGATCATCTTTGGCCTTACTCCACTGACCAACCTTCACACTCAGTCTCTCTTGCTCTATATAATTAAATAGGGTTCCTATCAGTTCGTCGAAACTTCAGCAGTTCGAGCACCATATGTTCAAACTGTGAAGTTTGCAAACTGAGTATCGCGAAGCCGCGTAACACTGAATTCTTTCCCAGGGAAAGAATTCAGTGGGCCGTTTCTGTGGCTTTACGATTTTCAGCACTATGGTGGAAAGTTACGGGTCAGGTTCAGGCAAGTGTGCGATTGTGTAGACATTAGGGTTAGGGCATAGGTTAGGTGAGTTAGAGTTAGGGCGCGGGTGAGGTGGGTGTGCGATGGTGACAGACTTTAGGGTTAGGATGGGATAGGTGAGTTAGGGCGTGGGTGAGGTGGGTGTGCGATAGTGACAGACGTTAGGGTTAGGGTGGGATAGATGAGTTAGGATTAGGGCGCGGGTCAGGTGAGTGTGCGATAGTGACAGACCTTGGGGTTAGGGTTTGGGTTAAGGTAAGTGGATAGATAGTAGTGTATGTACAGTTTAGTGTAGGGTTAGATGTAGTGTATGTGTATGGATTGCTGCTTTTTTGGTGTGCTTGTGTTGTGTGTGTGTTTCTTGGAACAGCGATTTTTTTTCCCTGGGAAATAAATCGCTGTTCTAAGCCTTCAATGGTTTTGCACTTCGAGGTCAGAAGTTCGAACATATGGTGTTCAAACTTCTGCTGTTTTGTCGAAGTGATATAGACCCGTTAAATAGCTTGCTGAAATGCAAAGATAAAATTACTGCATGACTGCTAGTCCAGTTTTCTTGCCATCCAGTTGTAGTACTTAGTAAGGATAATCTTAATATTATTGCTTGAGCTAAATGTGAGTTGAAGCTTGTCCTGGAAACCACAACCATCCAGCAAGGTTGCCCACCCCTCCTTCAAGAGATTTTTATGCAATGCCACATTTAATTATTTGGGCTTGCTTTGAAGACAGGAATCATGTGATATCTACTCTAGTCCTGACACACTCAACCTAAGTGTACATACACATGCATTAGCCTAGATGGAAGTCCTAGAAGCCCAAAACTGACCCTGTTAGTCCCCTGAGAACAGCACTACTCCGCCAAGATACACTGTCTGGCTTTGTTCTGCCCACCAACCTGCTGTCAATAATCATGACAGTCACCATGACATTATTCATCCTGCATACATGATCTAACCTGCTGTCATAATCATGACATGCACCATAACATTATTCATCCTGCATACATGATCTAACCTGCTGTCAGTAATGATGGCACGCAACATGAAATTATTCATCCTGCATATATGATCTAACCTCCTGTCAGTAATCATGACACGCAGCATGACATTATTCATCCTGCATACATGATCTAACCTGCTGTCAGTAATCATGACACGCACCATGACATTATTCATCCTGCATACATGATCTAACCTGCTGTCAGTAATCATGACAGACACCATGACATATTCATCCTGCATACATGATCTAACCTGCTGTCAGTAATCATGACAGACACCATGACATTATTCATCCTGCATACATGATCTAACCTGCTGTCAGTAATCATGATACGCACCATGACATTATTCATCCTGCATACATGATCTAACCTGCTGTCAGTAATCATGACAGACACCATGACATTATTCATCCTGCATACATGATCTAACCTGCTGTCAGTAATCAAGACACACACCATGACATTATTCATCCTGCATACATGATCTAACCTGCTGTCAGTAATCATGACACGCACCATGACATTATTCATCCTGCATACATGATCTAACCTGCTGTCAGTAATCATGACACGCACCATGACATTATTCATCCTGCATACATGATCTAACCTGCTGTCAGTAATCATGACACACACCATGACATTATTCATCCTGCATACATGATCTAACCTGCTGTCAGTAATCATGACAGACACCATGACATTATTCATCCTGCATACATGATCTAACCTGCTGTCAGTAATCAAGACACACACCATGACATTATTCATCCTGCATACATGATCTAACCTGCTGTCAGTAATCATGACACGCACCATGACATTATTCATCCTGCATACATGATCTAACCTGCTGTCAGTAATCATGACAGACACCATGACATTATTCATCCTGCATACATGATCTAACCTGCTGTCAGTAATCATGATACGCACCATGACATTATTCATCCTGCATACATGATCTAACCTGCTGTCAGTAATCATGACAGACACCATGACATTATTCATCCTGCATACATGATCTAACCTGCTGTCAGTAATCATGACACGCACCATGACATTATTCATCCTGCATACATGATCTAACCTGCTGTCAGTAATCATGACACGCACCATGACATTATTCATCCTGCATACATGATCTAACCTGCTGTCAGTAATCATGACACGCACCATGACATTATTCATCCTGCATACATGATCTAACCTGCTGTCAGTAATCATGACACGCACCATGACATTATTCATCCTGCATACATGATCTAACCTGCTGTCAGTAATCATGACACGCACCATGACATTATTCATCCTGCATACATGATCTCACTTTTCAACAGTTGCTTCATTTCCACTTTCCTTAACATGCAGAGAAGAAAAAATTGTTAAATGCTTCTGCAGGTCTGCCGATTTCAGGTGATAGGTTCATAGGTTTAACAAAAAAGACTTTGAGCTATTAATGAGCTTCATCCTCAATTCTTATTTGCTTCCCTCAAGCTCCATTTGCTTATTGTGTATAATAGCATATAAATCATATGTACCATTCAGAATTTAGAAGTACATAAATAATACGTCATTTAGTGACTCAGATGATGAATAAACAGATAAAAAGGCAGAAACAAATATGTTAATTAACTCTACTTTCAAACAAGAGTTCTGTATGGCAAAATATAAAGCAAGAAATTTGTATTTATTTATTTGTTAACCAGGCTGGAGCACTGATACCAATAAACCTTTTTTGGACTTGGTCTAGGAGCACATTCTGTTTAAGTAACTTGCTCAGAGTCACAAAGTTAGACAATGTAGGCTAAAGGAATCAAACCCTGGACTACTGAAAACAACTTGTTAATAGCACCTTAATCATCTGCTCTCACTGCCTGACCATTATTTCTAATCGTTATTTTAGCACTAGTCCATCATTAACATTTAAAAATAAACAGTTTATTTCTTTTTGTGGAGGTGGCTATGGAAGTGTGTGATGTACCTGTGAAGAATCCTAAGAAACACAAAAAAAAAAAAAAAAAAAAATGAAACCCCTTAGCTAGGGTTACTCTCAGTATCATGGATGGCTTTCAGGCCACTTGACTGTGGTTGGAGACAGAATACTGTTCTGTGTGATTTATTATAATCAGTAGTGTATTTAGGACAGTATATCAAGAAATTGGACCTAAATCCAAGTTAAACTGCTATGTTCTTTCTCATCAGCTTTCTGATGTATTTCATAGTTTTTCACAATAAGTTTTTACATGACTGTAACTAACAACTGGCCTTTTGTGATTTGTGAGCTATGCTTTTCTGGAAGTGTATTGTTTTCAGGTTTAGTCCATAATGAGTCTGATACATCAGTAGAAGTAACACCATAATTACAATGATAATCAACACAGGCAGACCTCAAGCCCCAAGTAATGTACTTCTTTAGTGACTCCTGTTTGCAATTGTTTCCTGTATTTTTTCTTTGGCCAGTCTCTGTTGACTATTAGCCCATTTCTGTTAACTGATTGGCCCTTTTGTTCTACATCTTGTGACAACTTAGTTGATGGTAAGAATGGGAATTGTCCAATACAGAGACATTAGTCCAGGCAGCTTAGCAATGTTTACTTCCTAGTCTCTTCCCGTGGCTGATTGATGTGTGCTGTTAAAGCAGGGACTGCAGCATTAGCTTTGAGGTATCAAATCCTTGCTGTAGTTTTTATTATGTTTGGCACAGCTGAGAGCATAACCAGCCCGTATGCTGCATGCTTCTATAACTAATTTCTACTGGGTGTTAGTATTACAAAAGGTTGAGCTACTGTCTTCTAACCAAAGGTGGACAAGCTAATATCAGCTATTATCTCCCACTCCTTCTAGCTGGTTCTAGTAGTACTGAGGTCTCTACCTGATGGTAAGATGTCTGGGTTGTAGTCCTGGCTTCATCTGTCTATGCCACAGAGCCAACTTATCATTGTAAGTGTTGCATAATATTCATATCACATTCTTGTGAGACTGTATCAATTTATTGTTAATATGATCATTGGGCTGTGGATTTCAAGAAGAATAATTTTTTGTGTCTTTCGGCTTTTCCCAGTTAGGGGTCGCCACAGCGGAACTCCGGTCTGCTAATGATTGGCAGTAGACTTTCACGTGCTGGCTTGCCGGGCCTAACGCACAACCTTCAATGAATTAACACCCATTCATGCATGTCAACACACAGAAGACGCTCTAACTGAGAATCGAACGGACAACGTCTAACTGTGAGGCGACAACGCTACCACAGCACCACCACCGCGGGACGATTTCAAGAAGAATAATAAATTGCCATAATATCCCAGACATCAGTTGCTACAATGGTGCATTTGTGTGCACATTTAGAATGATATTGTGTTTCAGTGGTGCAGCTGTATGTACATTTAGAATGATATTGTGTTTCAATGGTGCAGCTGTGTGTACATTTAGAATGATATTGTGTTTCAATGGTGCAGCTGTGTGTACATTTAGAATGATATTGTGTTTCAATGGTGCATTTGTGTGCACATTTAGAATGATATTGTATTTCAGTGGTGCAGCTGTATGTACATTTAGAATGATATTATATTTCAATGGTGCAGCTGTGTGTACATTTAGAATGATATTGTGTTTCAATGGTGCATTTGTGTGCACATTTAGAATGATATTGTGTTTCAGTGGTGCAGCTGTATGTACATTTAGAATGATATTGTGTTTCAATGGTGCAGCTGTGTGTACATTTAGAATGATACTGTGTTTCAATGGTGCAGCTGTGTGTACATTTGGAATGATATTGTGTTTCAATGGTGCAGCTGTGTGTACATTTAGAATGATATTGTGTTTCAATGGTGCAGCTGTGTGTACATTTAGAATGATACTGTGTTTCAATGGTGCAGCTGTGTGTACATTTGGAATGATATTGTGTTTCAATGGTGCAGCTGTGTGTACATTTAGAATGATATTGTGTTTCAATGGTGCAGCTGTGTGTACATTTAGAATGATATTGTGTGTAACTTGGGTCCAAGATCAAGCTGATACATTATTTTTTCTTGTCTTCTTGTCCATTCTACAAAGGCAGTAGCAAGACATGTTCACATTCAGTAGACTAGCCAGTGGCATTAGTGGCGGTGCTGTACAGATAGTCAATTTCACAACTGTGCCACTAAAACAGAAGGCTGTAGGCAAAACATCACACTTGCACAAGGTATGAAACTGCAGCAAAAGTCTGCATGATCCAAAATGTGCCTTACATAAGTGAGAGAAAATATGCCAAACAGATGTTTTGACTGCTCTTTGTAACCACACTATGCATGCTCACTGTCTTGCTAACACCAAAAAAAACTATAAATAGAAAATTTAGAAACAAACACTGCTCATTATATGAATGATATTACAGTTCACTTATGGAAATTATCTGACTGTGTCAGCATCAAAAATGTGCTGTTTGGGTTACTTTTTCAGGATGTGACCCACTAGGTGTATAGGTTGTTTTAAAGAGAGACCCCAAGTGTTGTTTATATAGACTACGGGAAATTTGGCCAGGAAACTGGGGAAGTAGGGAAGTCTGGAAGCTAATAACAGGTAAGCTACTAGGGAGAGAAGAAAACATACTGACTATGAATGTGTGCTATTTAATTGTTTATGGTAATTAGCCCATATGAGGGTTATCAGACAAGGATGAAATGAAAAACAAGACAGTTGAAGAAAGAGTATGTGTAGTTTAAAGGTATAGAAACGTTTTTTGACAGCAGAGAATAAGTCAGGGTTTTCTGAACTTTCCTAGTTATCACTGGATAATATTTTTTATGATTAATATGTAACTGCCTTCTCAAATTAAAGTCCTGAATCTGGTAGTGGGATGTATGTTTATGACCACAGAGAAGGACTGCAGTTCAGAATTATTGTGTAATAAGGCATGAGATTCTAGACAGAAAATTTAGAGTATTAACTTGGATTTTGGTTAAGAAAGGTACTGGATAAAATTACAAATATTTACCTTTACAGTTTGACTGAGTTATTTAAAGTATTGCTTTCTTATATTGTCTTTGTTTTGGACTGCAGACCCTTCTCTTTCCTCATTACAAAAATAAAAAGGTGAAAGCAATTACACTACAGTTATTTATCCAACAAGTTTTTTTTTTTTTGTTCATGACATACTTTGAATAACAGTATACGGAAAATAACAAAAGTGCAGTTATTCAAAACTGCACTTTAACGAATTTTGGTTTACCAAATATGCAGCTGTTGTGGTGTGCTTTGTGTTTAAGGTGTAGTGTGATCTGAGATTTAGACATTGTGGATGATATGTGGTTATGTACAGAGATTTGGGTAGTCTTTAACTGTTTAAGGGTTTTAGGTAGGGATTTATTATTTTTTAGTTGTTTGGGCAGTTTTGGGAGTAGGTTGGGGTAGATAGTTGAGAGTGTGTGTGTGATAGTGTTGAAAGTGGTGAGTTTTTTAAATGTGTAGTATGTGTTTTCCATGTGTATGTTTGACAGTGTGCAAAGTAAGTGTAGGGTGCATAGCAGTAGGTTTTTTGTGTTTTTCATGGTAGTGCGACTTCGAAGTTGGTATATATAAGTAGCAGGGGTGTGGGGGGCTGGGGGTGCAGGGTCTTGTCCCCCTGCTTATACATAGGTTATGTCAGTTTTGTTAGTGTGTGTGTTTTGTTGCTTTGTTACGGTGTAGGCAGGGAGGTGTTGTTTGTGATTTTGTGGTGGAGGTTATATTAAAAAACAGAATAAAGTAAAATATTCACCAAGGCACCAAAGTTCACTTCCAACAAAATCCACAGGTACCACCAAGGATCGAATACCAGCAGTTTTCTTTGAAAACACAACTTTAATGAAAATAATAACTATAATAATTATATTTATTGCATTCTGTATTAATTGCTAATTAACATTCTTATTTTATTGGGTAATTAACTCAATTCACCAAGTAGAGAGAGTATAAAAGGAATGGTTCACAAGTCTGTCCGCATCTGATGAAGTAACTTGCAAACGAAAACGTAGTAGATAGGAGACGTTAATGCATGGAGTGTATGTGTTTTTTGTTCATTTTCATTAAAGCTGTGTTTTCAAAGAAAACTGCTGGTATTTGATCCTTGGTGGTACCTGTGGATTCAGGTTATATTAAAAAATAAAAAAAAAAGCTAGAAATTCAGCATTATGAACTTTCAGTAATGTGACATTCGTTTTTTTAATTTTTCATTGTAGTGCATGTTTGGTATTTCCATCTCAAGATACTGAAAGTCTATCTTCCAGTATTTCAAGATTTGAAAGTAGATATATATATATATATATATATATATATATATATAAATAATCTAATAAAGCAATTTCTGCTCTACTTTAATTAAGTACCTTAATATCCACCTGTGCTGTCACTAATTCTGGTGGATGGGACATTGGTTTGCTACCTAATCTGAAGGAAAGCACATTAGGATTGCATTATGTCTCCTAATGCTATAGTGTAGTGTCAGTACTGGGACATGAATCCAAGCACATGGTGTAGGAATAGCACCTGAAGCTTTCTGATTGTTCCATTATCTAAGGTAAGTCTGTTACTTCCTAAGTCACTGATGATGCAATCAGATGTATGACATGGGATGCAGATCTCCCTGGTTCTATGTATCAGCTAAAAATATAATCTGCTTTGACCGAGGCAGAATGCTGGGTTTCCCACTCAGATGACATCACAACGAATACATTTACACAGATGATATCACAATGAATACATATTTTTGATCATAGATTTCTATGTCAGTTGCTCATTTACTATAAACACTGCATATGCTTAAATTTAACATAGATTTAACTACCGGAATGCCTAGGTGTCTGTTAAGCAAATGATGTAACAGACTAGCAGCTGTACCATTCATAAAGAGACTTTTTAAATTATGTGCCATCATCCACTCACATAGGTTCATAGGTTCATAGGTAGGTACTAGGCTATCAGCCCAAGGGCCTACGTAAGCCTAGCCAGCAGGGTACCATAGCTTACGCCACCCAAGAAAGTTATTTTCCTGTGCCACTGTCCAGCAGAGACACAGAAGTGATCCCCGGGGTGTATTTCCTATTTCTCATCCACTCATCAAGATTTTTATTGAAGAGTGCTAATGAAGAACTTTGTTTGACATAGATGGGTAGCTTGTTCCAGAGTATAGGAAGTCTCTGGGACAGGAATCTATCCCTCCAGCATGTCCTGTTTATTGTGGTGACAAGGTTTAGGTCTCTAGAGCCTTTAGCTTGGAGGGATTGGGATTTCCTTAACCTAAGGCATGTCCAACAGCTCTGGGTTTGACATAGCTTTATATGTTAGGCAGAGATCACCTCGGAGTAGGCGATATGCTACGGAGTAAAGTTGGGTGTATTTCCTATTTCCCATCCACTCATCAAGATTTTTCTTGAAGAGTGCTAATGAAGAACTTTGCTTGACATAGATGGGTAGCTTGTTCCAGAGTATAGAAAGTCTCTGGGACAGGAATCTATCCCTCCAGCATGTCCTGTTTATTGTGGTGACAAGGTTTAGGTCCCTAGAACATGTAGCTTGGAGGGATTTGGATTTCCTTAACCTAAGGCATGTCCAACAGCTCTGGGTTTGACATAGCTTTATATGTTAGGCAGAGATCACCTCGGAGTAGGCGATATGCTACAGAGTAAAGCTGGAGTTTTTTAAGGTGGTTAGTGTAGGGCATTTGTTTGAGGCCAGTAATCCTCTTTGTGAGGTACTTCTGTGGCCTTTCCAGCTGCTGCAGATGTCTTGTGAGGTACATTCCAAAAGGGGCATTGTACTCTATAATGGGTCTAATGAGTGACGAGTAGAGGGGAACAATGACCTCTTTTTTCCTGGATGAGAACCCTTTTATGATGAGGTGTGCCACGTAGAAGGACTTCCTGACTACTGTGGCGATGTGACTATCAAAGGAGAGACTACTGTTCACCTGGGTCCCAAGGTCTCTTATCATGCATTCGGTGTTAAGTAGATTGCTGCCTATGTGGTAGTTCATGGGTAAAGAGTCCATCCATGCTTTAAACCTCATGCTCAATTATTGTCTGGTGTGACTGGCAAAATATTGCATTAACGTCCCATTGCTGTACTGTCAGTCTTGGTTTAAAAGTGCTAGTGGCTCAGAAGGTAGCGTTCATGCCTTTGATGGGGAAAGATCAGGAGGCTATGTTTTCTTCCTCACATCAGGTACTTTGATTAATATTCCAGTATTTACATGGTAGTACAGCATAAGGGGGATGAGATATTAATTCAGGGTCCCATCTGAGTTACTAGTAGTTCTGACAGATATTAAAGACCCTTTGACATTTATTGATTAAAAGAAGAAGAGGTTCTCCTCTTCTCCAGCCAAATTTTCTCCCATCAGTATAAATGTGACTTCTGTTCTCTCCTAAAAGACCACAGACTCAATGCATTCTATCAAACCCAAACAATTAAATAGACAAAGTGCTTCAATATTGACAGTTCCAACCCGAAAAGGAATGACAAGAGTATATCAATTTAATGAAACCACTTTTGCTAGTCCATGATAAGTGTTTCAGTTTCACATAATGGACCTCATAACCTTGATTTTAAAGCAGCAGTGACAAAGGTTAATAGAAATTGATACACTGTATATCCTATTTGCTTAACAGTTCTCCCTTGCCTGTTCATATGGTATTGCTCCAGGCTGTAATGTCGAATCTTTGAAATATGAAGTCTGAAACCTGATACGATCTCACGTGCAAGTCTGCTTCAGGCTTAAAAATTGATCCATTTTGTTTGAAGACCCTTGGATAAGCCACAACACTGTCAGCATATTTTCATACAAGTTTGTTGTACTCCACCCATGAATACTCACATTTCCAAACTCATCTTTCCCACTTCCACTAAAGCTTCTATTTAATAAAAAAAATAATATATCC
The DNA here is from genome assembly GCF_019279795.1 of Protopterus annectens. Lineage (NCBI taxonomy): Eukaryota > Metazoa > Chordata > Ceratodontiformes > Protopteridae > Protopterus > Protopterus annectens. The sequence goes on along the minus strand of NC_056751.1, from coordinate 533,809,802 downwards.
TTGCCTTGTTTTTAATCTCAGACTTCCTTGTGGTATTTATTATGAACCTCCATTATGTCTTTAATTAAATTATCTATAGAATAAAAAATTGTGTAAAGAGTTTTGCAAGGTTCTTATCATGAAAAAGCAACTAAAGATATATATTAATGGTCAGAGTACTGCAATGATCAATATGAAGTGAATGTATGTATATTTTGAGACAGTGTTTCCCTTTTAAGGGTCTCATTAATCAAGACAGTGCACCTGTGTGCAGTATTTATGAAAGTGAAAGGAATATTGTTAAATTATTTTCATAATAGTATAAATTATCAGGTCGATATTAATATTCAGAAAATAAACTGTTGCACTAAAAGGCTATGTTTTCATGAAAGTTAATGACACAATATTGAAACAAATGAAGAGAATGGAGTTTTGGAATGTACCCATTTGTAGAAGTAAAACACAACAATGTCAAAATACTAATACATGTAAATTTGTGTGAAAGTTTTGCACGTTCATGCTGGCTTCAAAAACAAAAGACAATTAGTGTTTCAAGTAAATAGACTTCATTGTTTGCGTATGAGCAAATAGGGATATTTTTCACAATTAAATGGCTATAAAGTTGTGTGGAGGCATTTAAATGACTCATAGCTACTTAGGTAAATAAAGAAGAAATGTTTCAAAGTAAGTATAGACATTATAATTGCTTGTTTATTGGTACAAGGTGACGATTATTTCAAAACCACTGCATGAGTGAAAGCTTGATTGCTGGCTTGGATGTATCAGGAAACTCTGAGCAACAGAATGGCTGAGCACATGCATAGTTTTAAAATAAATGGACATGTGGGGCACATCGATGCTTTTGAAGCTATTATAGAGAACTGGGTGATTTTTATTGAAAAAATATGTACATTACTTAGCAAATCATCGTCCATAGGATACAAATGTGCCTGCACTGCTAAATAGAATGACCAGAACTTATATACACTGTTGTATAGTTTAGTACAACACTGTAGCATTAGCAAAACCATCTAAACAGTAATTAAAGCAAAAGCATACATCTTACAGATATATCTGAATCCAAAGCCACTGATAATGGCAGACATTTCTGCTTTCACAAAAGAAATCAAATGATGAAATAGTATTTTGGGATATGTAACACAGCTATGTAGAGTTGCTGAAAACTAAGTTTGGATAAAAACTCACAGGCAAACTAAGAGATAGGTTGCGTAAGGAATATGTTGTATGTATGAACATCTACAGAACAGGCAATTCTCTAAAGAAAAGTTATCATCTGAGCAAGCATTAAATGCAGAATTATTGAGGGGCACAGCAGCTAAATTACACCTTAGAATTCCTAGAAAGAAGCAAGTCAAATTATTTTCTGAAGAAGCAGGCAGGTTTTAGGCATGGTAAACTCTCTTGTAAGGTTTATATTCACTAGTTTAAACAAAATGACTGCCAGAAAAGAGACACCTATTGTAGGGATGTGCAACTAAAAAAGCACCAGGAAAAATACATTCCACATACAGGGTGCGAGATTGCAAAATGAATCACAGTGTATATAGAATATGATAGATTCAGGAAGTGAAGATCAGTAAGGCAAGTAGATATAATATGATGGATTCAGGAAGTGAAGATGTGTAAGACAATAAAGGAAATTATCAGAACGGCTTGACAGAGATGTTTATAGTTATACTCTGGAAATTAAAAAAAGACAGACATTGAATCATCCCAGAAGTGGTAGGAATGAATCTCACTATTGAATTAGGTACAGGAACTGCTGTATCTATTATGAAAGAATATAAATAATTATTCCTACACATACCCTAAAGCTGTCTTAAAGTCTTTCGGCTTTTCCCGGTTAGGGGTCGCCACAGCGGAACTCCAGTCCGCTCATGATTGGCAGTGGATTTTTATGGTGCCAAGTTGCCAGCCCGGCGCCCAACCTTCAAAGAAGGCATGCCCATTCACGCTCACACCTACCTGCATGTCTTTAGCATCACTCGATCACAGGGAGGACATACAGACTCCACACAGAAGGCGCTCCAGCCGAGAATCAAATGGGAGAACCTCTTGCTGTGAGGCGACAACGCTAACCGCTGTACCACTGTGGCCTACACAAGTGAAAAGGTAACACTTGAGCAAATTAGAGCTGCCAGAAACATATGAAAGTAGAAAATAGCAGACAAACCTATATCTATATAATATTTGGAAATCAGAAATATATGACAACGAATTAATAAAAAATGTCCTAAATTGGTGCTTTGTCAAAAAAATGCAAATGGCTACTAAGTATACTGATAAACCCATTAAACTGAAAAGTTGCTATTTTCTCATATATCATAAACAGATGTTTGCAAAAGATATAAAAAATTAAAGGGCATAAAGGGAAGAATCAAACTAGAATCAAATGTTAACAGCAAATTCATTGAAGTAAGGGAAGTACATTCTGTGTTACTACATAAAATAGAAAGTGAACTGAGCAAGGCTCCAATGGAAGTTTGCTGATATGGAGAGTTTAGAGCTGCTAACAATCCAGTATTAAAGACTATACAATATCCCCTGCTTATAACCAAACAGTTCATTGCAGTTTTAGTGGTAAGGGGACAATTCTTAAATATTTACTATAATACAGGCATAGGTAAAACAAATAAAATGTGTAAAATATGTACAATAGTTAATAAGTATGAAGGATTTGTCAATTGAAAAGTGAATAGGAAGGGTAAGGTAGTATAAATATGAGGTTTTGTAAAATGGACCCCTTCACAAATGCCAAGCATGACAGAGTATTGGGATTCTAAAAGAGATAGCATGGAATGCATTGGGGACCAAGGACAGACTGAATGGTATGAGCATGAAGTAAGCTGTTTGGATTAGAACAATGTGGTACCAAAATGCTGATTGGTACTGCAAGAGATTAAAATTATAAAACACTAAACCTAAAAGAACAGTTGTGGAAAATAAGTGTTAGTACTGTGAACACCATTCTAGAAGAGAAAGTACAAGGTACATAAACCTACAATTAAAGTACAGGAGAAAGATCTTCTTGAGATTTTAAATGTCCTAATAAGGAGTGTGGAAAGAAGACCAGCTAATTTGGATGTGCAAGCAGATAAGCACATTGTTTTGGGAGGATAAGGACTGAACAGGGTTGACCTAAGCATTTCATTTGAAAATTGTTCAAACTCATGGCTGACTACTCGTTGTTGCAGAAAGCAATGCCTTCAGAAACTGAACTTGAAAGGGAGTAAAAATCAGGGTGACAGGGTACTAATCTATGTCTATTGCACCCCCTTACAACTTGCACTTGGAGCAGCTGTTCCCCTTGCTTCACCCTAACTACAATAGTGGCCTGAGGGGAGTAAGTAATTTGATAAGATCTGCAGTTTGTAAGCTGAAAATGAGGTATGCTATGAATAACTGCATCTTGTTTAATGAACACATGTTTGATATTTCATATCCAAAACATTTATAACCTTGGGAGGTTGACAGTGACACTCCCAAGGTGGCAATACAAAAATATATTTTTCCATGGAGCAAGTCCCCCCCCCCCCCAGAATCTTAGGTTCAAATGTCATTCAGGTGCAAATGCTTATGATGATAATGATTATTCCAGGGGACTATCTCCCCTACATATTTTAGCTGTAAAGTGGTTACGGACTGGCAAGGAAATGAGACTGCTTTGTGTAGAATGGGAAATGAATGAGTAGTATGCCAATAAGAGCACGCACAATGTCAGATATGAGAAAGTATGTGGTAACCATTCATTTTAAATTTACATAGAGGACCCAGAGGATGAGTGAACAAGGTTTTACAGAAGGGAGAAAAGGTGGGTGGATGATGAAGTTGGAACTCTTCTATACAACAGATTGACAGGCAATCCAGGAAGGAGGCAGAAATGTTTGGAAAGCATTGCATTCTGTGGACATATGAGGAATTAGGGTGGTGTTATACTGGTTAAGGAACCTAGAGGTATAAGAGCTAGGAATGGTAACAAACAATGGGGGGATAAAGCAACTGTGGAGGTAAACAGCCTGTACAGGGAGACAAGAGTCTAAGAAACTAAACAATTGTTTTGAAGTAAGACAGTGGTATAAGATAAAGAAATGACCTTACACTATGCATTAGAAAAGTAAAAATAAATAGATATCATTAAGTGATTGCCACTATTCACATGTAAGCGTTGTTCTTCTTCTTTACTTAGGTGGTTGGAAAGGAGTGTTCTATCTGCTCATACCTGTGCTCAATACAACTCACATCTGTTTGGGAGTCACTCTTTTTAAGAGGCAGAAGCCTGTGAGAAAAGATACATTATGCATAAAATCCAGCCTCTATGACTTTATAATAATTTACTCTGAATGTACACTTAAGGCAAAAACTCAACAAACCTCTTAAATCAAACTGCTACTCTGTTAAATGTAACCACCTATTCGTCCATGAATTAAATGGTGTTACTCAGTCAGACCTGCATCGAAAAATTCAAGGCCACAGAAAAGGCAAGTGACTTGCTCAGGATCAAAGAGCAAAAAAAAAAAAAAAAAGAGAAAACTGTTGAACAGGTTAACAGCTTCAAGTATCTGGTAGAGGAGGTGGTTGAGGTGAAGGAAAGTCTGAATGAAGAGGTCAAAGTTAGAATCAGAGGGGCTGCAGCCAAATGGCACAGGGTGTCAGGGGTCATGTGTGACAAAAGTATGTCAAAGAAGATGAAATGTAAAGTGTACAAAATAGTAGTGCAACCAGTACTATAGTACAAAAACAAGGGCATTGCAGGCAGAGCAGTTGGAAAAGAAAGAAGCTATGGAGATGAAGTGCCTGAGACAGGTGATAGGATGCACAGTGTGGGACAGATAAAGAAGTGAGGACATCAGAGCAGGAAACCCTAGTAGCTCCAATTGCACAGAATGTCAAATACAACAGATTATGGAAGTTCAGTCATGTGCAGGAAAGAAGACAATCTGGTGAAGAAGATTTGGGAGAGACAGGAAGGAGGAAAGTAGAAGCAAGAGCATCCAGCAAAGAGATGGATGAGTTATGTGACAAAAGACCTGTTACAATCAGCATGACCAGTGAAGAAGGTAGGAGACTGGCATTGAATCAAGACTGATATTAACATTTGGTGCACCATTCTGCCACAATGCAGAAAATGGAAAAAATGAGACACTGCCACCATGCAGAAAATGGGAAAAAAGGAGACACTGCCACCATGCAGAAAATGGGAAAAAAGGAGGCACTGCCACCATGCAGAAAATGGGATAAAAGGAGGCACTGCCACCATGCAGAAAATGGGAAAAAAGGAGGCACTGCCACCATGCAGAAAATGGGAAAAAGGGAGGCACTGCCACCATGCAGAAAATGGGAAAAAAGGAGGCACTGCCACCATGCAGAACATGGGAAACAAGGAGGCACTGCCACCATGCAGAAAATGGGAAAAAAGGACTTGATTATGGTGATAAAACAGCAAAAGATGATTTAAAGATCCCGGATGCATTATGCATCCAAGATTATCCAAGTACAACTAACTCTGGGCAAGACTGAAATCCAAATTGTAGCTTGCCACAGACCCCCCACCTTGCCCCAGGATTCCCACTCCACATTTCTTGATAACTGGAAAGTATTAGGGCACAACCCAATACCCTAATAATGGGTGATTTCAACTACCCCACAATTAATTGGGAAAACTACTCATGTACCAACTCTTTTGCTCAACATTCTCTGGAATTCATAAATTCCAACTCCTTGGATCAACTTATTCACACCCCCACCAGGGGCAGCAATATCCTAGACCTGATCATTACCAACATGGGCAACCAGTGTTCCATACCAGAGGTCAATTCCTCCGTGGTCAGATCGACCACAAGCTAATCAGCATAAACATCCACATCCCGGCCTCACCCCCAATTAGGGAAACCACCGTAAAAAACTTCTCCAAAGCCAACTTCACACTTCTTAAGACAGAAGTGGCAAACTTCATGAAACCCATGCTGATGGACAATAGAGGTAAGACTGCTGAATCCTACACAAATGCACTTTATAAGCACTTACACGAGTGCATGGATCATGCTATCCCTAATGGAACCAAGATGTTATCCTCCAAAAAAAGAAAGCCAATCTGGTGGTCCTCTGCCATAAACAAACTCTACAACAGAAGAAAGAAACTGGTGCAAAAAAGAGTAAAATCCCATGCTTGGAGGAACTCCCTGGTCAGCCTCAGTAAGAAGCTGAGATCCCTCATAAAATCCTCCAAAGCTAGTTACATAGTAAGAAGCTGAGATCCCTCCAAAAATCCTCCAAAGCTAGTTACAAAAACAAAATTGCCACTGACTCTAAAGACAACCACAAAGCATTCTATAGCTATGTCAAGAATCTCAATGGCAACACTCAGATCTGCTCTGAGTTACAGCACAATGGCACTAAATATACAGAACCAACTGATATTGCCAACATCCTGGCTGATAGGTTCAGTGCTAACTTTACCCCCCCTCTCACCGCCTAGAGGGCCCATCTCTATACCAGAAGAATGCAAAGTTCCTATAATCATGGCTGCACAGGTAAAAACACACTCTCTAGAGTCAAGAACACAGCATCCATGGGACCTGACAATATCCCAGGCTGGATTCTACATGAACTACAGAATGAACTGGCACCCCACATAAGTACCATGTTCAATCATAGCCTCACCTCAGACTTTGTGCCCACTGAATGGCGCACCATGACGGTTATCCCACTCCACAAAGGGAGAGCCACAATGGACCCCGGGAACTACCGCCCCATTAGCCTGATGAGCCTGGTCTGCAAGGCCATGGAAAGTATCATCATGGAACTCATAAACAAAGCCATTGGTAATCTCCAAACTCTGGACCCTACACAGTTCAGGTTTGTAAAAGGCAGATCATGTCTCCTAAACCTGATAGACTTCTTTGAAGCAGTCACCAAAGCCATAGATGAGGGTAAAGTGGTTCACACAACTTATCTAGATCTCACCAAGGCTTTCAACACCATCCCCCACTCTGGAATTATAGATAAGCTCACTAAACTAGGTATAAATCCCTGTGTCACAAGATGGGTTGCCAAACTGGCTCATGGACAGAACCCACACTGTGAAAGTAGCAGACTCCAAATCTGACTTCAGACCAGTGACAAGTGGAGTACCACAGGGTTCAGTCTTGGGTCCTCTCCTGTTTGGTATCTACTTCTCTGAAGTGCAGGCTAACACAGAAGGTCTTTGGCTAACAAAGTTTTCAGATAACTGCAAACTAGGAGCCATAATCGAAACTCCTAACAATGTGGACATACTACAAAAGGGCCTCATTGAGACAGATGCCTGGTGTCAAAGCCATGACCTGAAGCTCAATGCCAAAAAGTGTATTCTCACCCCCTTTGGTAAAAACTCTGTACCCATGAACTACCACATAAGTGGTAGTCTACTTAATGCCGAAAGTGTGATAAGAGACCTTGGGACACAGGTGGACAGTAATCTCTCCTTTGATAATCACATTGGCACAGTGGTCAGGAAATCCTTCTACATGGCTCACCTCATCACAAAAGGTTTCTCATCCAGAAAAAAAAGAAGTCATTGTTCCCCTCTACTCATCACTCATTAGACCCATTATAGAGTACAACGCCCCTTTTAGTATGTACCTCACAAGACATCTACATCGACTGGAAAGGCCACAGAAATACCTCACAAAGAGGATTACTGGCCTCAAACAGATGTCCTATGCAGACTGTCTCAAAAAAACTCCAGCTTTACTCCGTCGCATATCGCCTACTCAGAGGCAATCTCTGCCTAACACACAAAGCTATGTCAAACCCAGAACTGTTGGACATGCTCCAATTAAAGAAATCCCAATCCCTCCGAGCTACATGCTCTAGGGATCTAAACTTTGTCACCACAATACACAGAACATGCTGGAGGGATAGATTCCTGTCCCAGAGACTTCCCATACTCTGGAACAGACTACCTATCTATGTCAAACAGAGCTCCTCATTAGCATTCTTCAAGAAAAATCTTGATAACTGGCTGGCAAATAGGAAATTTACGCCAGGGATCACTTCTGTGGCTCTTCTCGATAGGGGCACAGGAAAATAATTTTCTTGGGTGGCGAAAGCCAAGGTACCATTTTGGCTAGGTTTATATAGGCCCTAGGGCTAATAGCCTAGTACCTACCTATGAACCTATGAAGATGTCTACACTACATCTTTGTCTTGTACGTGTGTGTGTGTGTGTGTGTGTGTGTGTGTGTGTGTGTGTGTGTGTGTGTGTGTGTGTGCGCGCATTACATTTCAAGTTTTCTTAAATTCTCTATTTCTTTTCTTTGTTATATTACTTCTTAGTGTGAGTATTATAGAAATTAGTAATCTTTATATTTGCTATGCAGGGGAATTTAAGAAAACTCTGAACATGACTTATTTACATAGGATTTTGTATATATAGACATATAAAAGAAACAATTGTGAAATTTAAAAATATGATTCAGACTTGTGTTTGATAGAAAAACACATGAAACTGTACTTCACATGATCATAGACTCCTAAGACGTATAAGGCAATCAAATCACAAGGCCGTTTAAGCCTTCCCAGTACCCACCCACATGATGTGCACCTCTTCTCAAGAACAGCAAAGAAGGACACTCTTGGAGTAAATTTATTGATCTCCAGCCAATTACGCAGGTTTAATTTGAAAGATGCTAGGGTGTTCATTTGTTTAACTTGTTGCGGATGAATGCTCCAGTGCTAGGGTATGCACTGGGTGATAAATCTGTTTCTCCAGTTTATTTTATTTATGTGTTGATGGAGATTTATGTCCCTAGTTTTGGGATTAGTGGAGGTAATTTGACTTGCAGAGAGGCATGAGTTCAAGGAAGATCAGGCTCTTAATGGCAAGTGACACAAGGCATAGATCACTCACACAACTACCTATAGGAAAGCAAGTAAAGGGATCGTCATTCAAGCATTTCATGGTAACTCGGGAACTGTAGGTCAACAGCGTTCTTAGTTAGGAACCTCTGGGTCTTTCCAGTGACTTAATATATGTAAAAAAGTTAATCTCAAACCGAACATTGCATTCAATAATTGGTCTAGTTAGGGGCTGCACACAGAGGGATAAATATTTCTTTTAACCGGGATGTATTTAGATATTAGTTGTGCTAAACGAAGGGATTTAACTATTGTTGCTGGATGGTGGTCAAAACAGAGAGCATTATCAACCCAGATTTTGAGATCTCTGCTACAGTATTTCTTTGGAGTGAGGTATTGGCCATATTACATGTTGAGGGAAAGAGTTGTTTATCAAATGTGACAATTTTACCATTTTTTTCCATTTAAGCCATCTTCTAACCAAAGGTCCTGATTCCTGTTCTGGAGATCAAAGATGTAGATGCCAAGAAGGAAAGATTCCAGTATTGAACTCTAGGGCACACTATTAGCTAACTTCATACATTCTTAGGAAATAAAAGGCAGTTATGTCACAAGACATTTTATGCCCTGCCAACACCCACCCTCATACTGTACTCTCCCAGGTCAAAGCAGATCAGACCCAGAGTACATTTAGGGGTACATATCCAATCATCCAAGTTTAATTTAAAGGAATCTAAGTGCAACTTTAAGTTTGCTCCTTTTTTTAATTTCCCCAAATCTTTTGAGTTTCTAATACCGTGATGGGAATGGACCCCATTCCTAAGTCTAACTACGATAAAAGATCATGAAATTAGTATTGTTTCACTGTTTGGTGTTAGCCAAAAGTGCTCTTCACAGCACCCGCAATGTATCCATTAATGACTGCTGTAACTCATACAGAGTTACATGTATTGGTACTATATCTAAATATGGTTTTAGCCTTTTTTTTATAAAATCTGTTGCTCCTACTACTGTTGGAACTATCCCAGTTTCTTTCTTCACATTGCTCTCGTTTCTGCTTGCAAATCATGATATTTTATGACTTTGTGTCTCTCTGTGCGCAGGACATTGTAGTCACTGAGTGTGGCAATTTCAATGATCAATGTTACTTTTGTCTTCTTTTCTTGGACCACTACATCTAGTTTTCTAGCATCTGTCTTTTGAACTGTTGGTAATGGATGATCCAATGTGAAGTAGACTTCATAATTTTCTATGATGCTTTGTGGCTGATGTTTCCAGTGTTTTTCAGCCACTTCAGTACCATAATGTTTGCACAATCCCCACTGCAGCAGTCTCGCCGCATTATTATGCCTTTCTGTGTACAGTTCTTCTGCCATTAGTATGTCGCAGCCAGCGACAAGGTGTGTAACTGTTTCCAATTCTGTTCTGCAAAACCTACATTTGTCTGTTTCTCCTACATGTTCAATGGACATTGTAAACCAACGTGTACGTAACCCACTATCTTGGGCTGCCAATATTAACCTTTCATCTCTTGGTTTAAATTCACCTCTCCTTAACCATTCCTGCATTTGTTCCTGATCAACATGAGGTTCTTCCAGACGTTTTCTATACTTGCAACTATATTTATGCTTTTTTCACATTTCTTGCCTTCTTATCTGATCTTACCTCACCTTATATACTTTCTTTTGTTTTTTGGCACATTCAGTTGCTGCCTGGTTTTTATCTGCTACTGGTTTGATTTCCATTCCTGCTTGATGCTGATATGCTTCTGCTAGATTAAGCAGAGAAGTCATCTTAGATTTATTTTCCTCATGTTTTAAAACTTTCACTACATTTGGGTCTTGTGAGGTCAGCAGATATGTGTGGAGTCCCATGATTGCAGATCTATACATGTAATTAATTTCAAGGAGGCCCATCCTTCCTTCAGAATGGGGGTGTGGGGGCACAGCCCCCCAAATTGGGAGGTGTGGGGGGGTGTAGACCCCCACCTAGCTTGGTTTTATACCGTCCAGTTTCTGTTAAGAGGATAAGTAGTTTTTAGTCAAAATAGGTGGGGGGCTATGCCCCCACACCTTCCAATGTGGGGGCTCTGCCCCCCACACACCGCCAACTATATATAACTAACTCCAGGATCGCACTACAGTGGGGAAAAGGGCATATACATGGTCACTATTATTTTCTGTGAAACGAAATTCGGCGAAATGAGTTTTCAGCGATTTGGTGTCAGTGAAATGAAATTCGACAAAATGAGTTTTCAGCTAAGTGAAGTAGATCCATTTTATTTTTGTAATGGTAGAGAGTCCCAAGTTCTGGTGTTAGTGGAGCTATCTGACTTGCAAAGGTACATGAGATCAAGGAGGATGGTTTCCTTAATAGTGTGGAATGCAAGCATAGACCAAATAGACTAAAACAAAACTAACAGCAGTATAACATAATACTGAGCATTATCTGCAACATGGTTTGCTACCACAAAACCAGCCGAACAGTGATGTCAGGCAGAGTCTGCAGAGGCTAGAAAATACTTATCAGAAAATAATTTATGTCAAGGGAAAATATAAGGCCAGTGTCAATTGCAGTTCAAGTAGAGTGACTCTGACAGCGAATTAAAAAGTTAGCTTTAATTCAAGATCAGAGGAAAAAGATAACGTACAATAAAAGAGCCTTCCATATACTTGGGGCCCAGAAGAAAAAGGCAGTGATGGAACATTCAAGTAAATGTTGGATTTACTTAATGTGAATGTGTTTGGAGTAAAATTCCAAAGAGGAAAGGTTCAGAGTTTAGAAATTAAAATTAATTTTTGGTTGTGCAAATCTTCAAGTGCAAAATATTGTAGATCAATGAGGAAGAGTTTAGTACTGCCCTTCAAGAAATAGGAAACATATTTACTTTTATCAGTAACACAGCAGTGTTCCAGCATCAAGGATTGTACTACTGACCATAGGAATTACAGGCTATTATTTTCAAGGCTATAGACTAGATTATAGCTGAGCTAATAAACACTGATATAGGTGACCTGATATCCCTGAATACACACTAGTTCAGCTTTGTAAAACACAGATCATTCCAGTCAACTTGGTCGTGTTCTTTGTAAAGGTTACTCAGGCCATGGATAATGAGCATACTACTACACTGCTTATATGGACCTTGCTAAGGTTTTGAAAGGGATTATTCACAAACTACCTTGACCGAGCATTAACTCATACACAGCTGACTGGGTAGGTAGTTGGCTGTCTGACAGACTCTATACTATTACATTCAGGGGTATTTGCTCAAGACAGAAAAATGGCACCATTATCAAGGGTCTATGGATAACTATGTTTGCTGATGATTGCAAACTGGAGGCAGTTATCAAATCTTATTCTGATACTCAACTTTTCTAGCAAGGGCAGGACCAAACAATTGTTTAGTGTAGTAGTCATGGGCTTACAATCAAGACCAATAAATACAATAAAGTTTAATTTGGTAGATCCAGAACCACTCCTGTTTGCCACATAGGTAACATTTCACTGGACACAGTCATCAGGGACTTGGGTAAGTATGCTGATAATGTATTCTCCTTTGACCACTAAGCCTCTGTTGTGGTTAGAAAATAATTTTACCTTATACAGCCTATCCTTTATGATATTTCCTCAAGATCGAGTAAAGTTAGAGTCCTTCTTTGTTCATTCCCTATTATGATCATAACTGAATATAATGCACCTTTCTGCTTTTACCTCATCAAGCACTTAAAGTATCTCAACAGACTTCATTGTTTCTTTACCAAAAAGATCTCAGGTCTCAATACCTTTAGCTGCTCTGATAAACTAAAAGTCCTGTACTTCTACTCAGTGTCATACAGACTCCGGAGGGGTGATTTCTAGTTAGACTTCCATGCTGTGAATAACCCACCACTACTCTTTGAACTCCACCTAAATCGAACCAGTGGTAAAGTAAGCACCCATTCTTGAGACATAAACCTATATACCACCTCACCAACACCAGACGGCATGACAGATACCTAACTTAATGTATCCCCTGTTTCTGAAAAAGGCTGTCATTACCTATCAAACAGAATATATTCCCAGCAACCTTTAAAATCAATGTGGATTAACGGGTGACCAGAAACTTTCCCTTGGGATATGTGGAGAAAGTCTGTTTAATGTGAGACATTGTCAGTCTCCCATCATTAATGGGTAATGAGACTGACCTTCTCAATGGTTACCTTGGCCATAAGCTTAGTATGAACCTATGAACTTGTAATATGGCAAATCTTGTTTAATGTCGCTTGTTACTAGAGGCATTTTCTGAAGAAGCCAACAGGCATTAATGTCAGGTTATGCTCAAGGATAGATATCATAATTCGTTTAGCTAGGACTGTCCAGGATTCAAGTGTTCGTAGTAAAAGACTGTTGTAGAAGCTTTCTAAATCTATGTTAATATTTGCTAGGGTTTTAGCCTATATTTTAAGCTTAGTATAGATATACTATAACCAGAAAACTAGGTATTTAAATATGTTAACTAACATAAGAGTCCTGAGGGTGCTGCAGCCAAAAGATGCTGGACTTGTGAAAAGTGCTTGGGTGTCTTGAACAGCAGAGCCTCTCTTTGAAGTTTATATTGAGATCAAAGGATTTAAACCACACATTGATCTCACCCAGATATCTAAATAAGGATTTACTGATAGCATCTGGTGATGTTTCAGAAACTTAGGTCACTATGTCATCTGCTTAAAAAGTATCTGGCATTCCAGAAAGGGAATTCTCAAAGAAGTTGATGAAGACAGTGAACAGAAGTGTTCCAATTACTAATCCTTGGACTACAACCATATCCTTCTGTTTAGAGTGAGGGTTGTTTTCTTATTTTGACACTTAAAGAATTATGTGACTGTAAACTTCTCTACTACTGGAGTGAAGCAGACATCCTGAAGTTTTATGAGTAGTTTATGGTACTCAACACAGTCATATGCTTTCGATGGATTTATAAAGATAGCTCCAGTTAAGTTGCATTTTTCCTTATTTGGATGAAACTATTAGTAAAAACTAAAGTTGCGTTTAAGATGTTATGGCTCTCATAGCCAGACTTAGGCAAAGGCCAACTAGGCAGCCGCCTAGGGTGCCGCTGTAGCAGGGGCGCTTTTCTAGTGTTTATTTGGTGTGGGTAGACCAGGATGGGGGCGCTGGTTGGTGGGGTGGGAGGTGCTGTGCAGCCCTTTTGCCTAGGGCACAAGTTGACCTAAGGCCAATCCTGATGGCTCTTTATTGCTTTTTACTAAATAGGCCAATTATTTTAAGGTAGTTTGATCACTGTGATGATATTGCCCTTTTCTAGGACATTATACAATGATGATAAGAAATAAACCATAGAGATAAGAACCTAAATGTTTTGCAGGGTCTTGCTTGGACAGTGGAGTATAATATTTTTTTCAGTTTACTGAAGGTGCCAACAGATAAGGACTATTTAATGATTTGTTGAAGAGGCAGAGAAATCAAAGCATCACATGCTTTTATGAATTAATCTTAAATTTTCACACCCAACTGACCATACCTTGGAAGCTTACTCAGTAAAGGGTTTATGCCCTATACAGAAGTGGAAAAGAACAAAAGGGATTAGTTATAGTCCCTTAGATAGGAATTAAGGGGTAGGGCCTTGCTGGATTATTGTTTTGTCTTTCTAGGTGGCAAAATACTGATTTTTAAATGGAGACCAAACAAAGCTACAAGATATTACAGGTCTGGGATGACTAAGGAAATATATCTGCCCTTCTTTCAGATAAGAAGCTTTAGCCATATTAATCCTTGTTTTTCTTGGCAATGCAGGTTAATACAGTTACCATAGCAGGTTAATACAGTTACCATATCAGTTTAAAATGTTCAGCAACTGGCAATAAAATTGTGTTTGCACATTTTTTTCTGGTTCTTTGGAGGTCGTTTTCAACTGTTGTTCTTAGTTTGTTCTTACTGGCGTGTATTTACATTTTCAAGGACATTGAAGGTGATACTGTTGTATGACTTACTTAGTCACTATTTAATTGTTCATTTGGTTGAACTTATTTTCTATGGAGGCCCACTGCTTGCAATGTCTTGCTCCTTTCTCTTATGTTTAATACCCCCTAGGCCAAAACAACAGGTTGCCAAACTATTTATTAGTTGAAAGATAAGCTTTTATTTACTTGTGGTGCATACAACTGAATGGTTAATATTGTTTTAAACAAGATACTGCCAAATTATTTGTGCATCTTGCTTTCTAAGTTGTTTGGGTATATGAGATTTCTTTTACTACAGTGATTGATAATGCTTTATAAGAATTTGTTTGCTGTCTAATTTCATATCTGGAGCCTTACAGTGATACATTTTAGTTAGTATATTGTTTTTATGATCTTATTGTGTGCTAATACCTGATGGAGGGTCTATATTAGATAATCGAACCTTTAGGTAATCGAATACCTAAAGCTCGACACCTAAACAGCGAATGCTGTAAACCACAAATGGCCACTTCCGCAAATTTTTTTCATAGGTTCATAGGTAGGTACTAGGCTATTGGCCCTAGGGCCTATATAAGCCTACCCAAAAAGGTACCCTGGCTTTCGCCACCCAAGAAAATTATTTTCCTGTGCCCCTGTCGAGCAGGCCCACAGAAGTGATCCCCAGAGTGAATTTCCTATTTCCCATCCAATCATCAAGATTTTTCTTGAAGAGTGCTAATGAGGAGCTTTATTTGATATAGATAGGTAGTTTGTTCCAGAGTATGGAAAGTCTCTGGGACAGGAATCTATCCCTCCAGCATGTTCTGTTTATTGTGGTGACAAGGTTTAGGTCCCTAGAGTGTGTAGCTCAGAGGGATTGGGATTTCTTTAAGTGGACCATGTCCAACAGCTCTGGGTTTGACATAGCTTTGTATGTTAGGCAGAGATCGCCTCTGAGTAGGCGATATGCAATGGAGTAAAGCTGGAGTTTTTTGAGATGGTCTGCATAGGGCATCTGTTTGAGGCCAGTAATCCTCTTTGTGTGGTGTTTCTGCGGCCTTTACAGTTGTTGTAGATGTCTTGTGAGGTACATACCAAAAGGGGCATTGCACTTTATAATGGGTCTAATCAGTGACGAATAGAGGGGAACAATGACCTCTTTTTTCCTGGATGAGAAACCTTTTGTGATGAGGTGTGAAATAGAAGGATTTCCTGACTACTGTGGCAATGTGATTATCAAAGGAGAGACTACTATCCACCTGTGTCCCAAGGTATCTTATCATACTTTTGGTGTTAAGTAGACTACTGCCTATGTGGTAGTTCATGGGTACAGAGGTTTTTACCAAAGGGGATGACAATGCATTTTTTGGCATTGAGCTTGTGGCCATAGCTTTGATACCAGGCATCTGTCTCAGTGAGACCCTTTTGTAGGATGTCCACATCATTAGGAGTACTGATTATGGCTCCTAGTTTGCAGTCATCTGCAAACTTTGTTAGCCAAAGACCTTCTGTGTTAGCCTGTACATCAGAGAAGTAGATACCAAACAGGAGAGGACCCAGGACTGGACCCTGTGGTACTCCACTTGTCACTGGTCTGAAGTCGGATTTGGAGTCTGCTACTTTCACAGTGTGGGTTCTGTCAGTGAGCCAGCTGGCAACCCATCTTGTGACATAGGGATTTATACCTAGTTTAGTGAGTTTATCTATAATTCCAGAGTGGGGGATGGTGTTGAAAGCCTTGGCAAGATCTAGATAGGCTGTGTGAACCACCTTACCCTCGTCTATGGCTTTGGTGACTGCATCAAAGAAGTCTATCAGGTTTAGGAGACATGATCTGCCTTTTACAAACCCGAACTGGGTGGGGTCCACAGTTTGGAGATTACCAATGTCATTGTTTATAAGTTCCATGATGATACGTTCCATGGCATTGCAAACCAGGCTCGTCAGGCTAATGGGGCTGTAGTTCCCAGGGTCTGTGGTGGCTCCCCCTTTGTGGAGCGGGATAACTGTCACTGTGTGCCATTCAGTGGGCACAAAGCCTGAGCTGAGGCTATGACTGAAAATGGTACTTAGGTGGGGGCCAGTTCGTTCTGTAGTTCATGTAGAACACAGTCTGGAATGTTGTCAGGTCCCATGGATGCTGTGTTCTTGGCTTTGGAGAGTCTGGTTTTTACCTGCGCAACCGTGATTGCAGGAACTTTGCATTCTTCTGGTATAGAGATGGGCCCTTAAGGGGGTGAGAGGGGGGTAAGGTTAGCACTGAACCTATCTACCAGGATGTTGGCAATATCAGTTGGTTCTGCATATTTAGTGCCATTGTGCTGTAACTCAGAGCAGATCTGAGTGCTGCCATTGAGATTCTTGACATAGCTATAGAATGCTTTGTGGTTGTCTTTAGAATCAGTGGCAATTTTGTTTTCATAACTAGCTTTGGAGGATTTTATGAAGGATCTCAGCTTCTTACTGAGGCTGACCAGAGAGTTCCTCCAATCATGGGATTTTACTCTTTTTTTGCAACAGTTTCTTTCTTCTGTTGTAGACTTTGTTTACGGCAGGGCACCACCAGATTGGCTTCCTTTTTCTGGAGGATAGCATCTTGGTTCTGTTAGGGATAGCATGATCCATGGACTAGTGTAAGTGCTTATAAAGTGCATTTGTGTAGGATTCAGTCGTACGTCTATTGTCCGTCTGCATGGGTGTCATGAAGTTTGCCACTTCTGTCTTAAGAAAAATGAAGTTGGCTTGGAGAAATTTTTTACAGTGGTTTCCCTAATGGAGGGGTGGGGGCGGGATGTGGATGTGTAGGGTGATTAGCTTGTGGTCGGATATGACCAATGAGAAACTGAACTGTGGTATGGAACACCAGTCGCCCATGTTGGTAATGACCAGGTCTAGGATATTGCTGCCCTGGTGGGGGTTGGATAAGTTGATGCAAGGCAGTGGAATTTATGAATTCCAGAAAACGTTGAGCAAAACAGCTGGTACATGAGTAGTTTTCCCAGTTAATGGTAGGGTAGTTGAAATCGCCCATTATTAGGGTGTTGGGTCATACCCTAATATTTTCCAGTGTATCAAGAAATGAGGAGTGGGAATCCTGGGGCATGGTGGGGGATCTGTAGCAAACTACAATTTGGATTGTGGTCTTGCCCAGAGTTAGTTTTACTTGGATAATCTCGGCTGCGTTATGCTGAGCAACTAGCCTGGAGGTATGGATATCCTTAATTAATATGGACACGCCTCCGCCTTTAGTGTTTCGGGCCAGGTTAGGTGGCCGAAAAAATTTGCTTGGCCGGACCAAAAAAAACCCTTTCAAACCCTAATTGAGTGGGGGGCTTTGCCCCCCACACCCCCTAACTAAATATACCAACTCCGAGATCTCTCTACAGAGGAGAAAAGAGCAGATTCACACTAACGGCCAAACAAATTTTTCCCTATGAAAAAATTCACAGAAGTGGCCATTCGCAGTTTACTACTTTCACTGTTTAGGTTTTGAGCTTTAGGTATTCGATTACCTAAAGCTTTGACTATATGATATAGACCCCCTGATGGAGACTGTTCAGTGTTTCTTCCACTATCTTTCCATTCAGAGTTTATCCTTTACTATAAATAGTGCAGATGTCACAAGCACCTTTTTGAGGAGGAAATCACCTGTTTCCCAGCCTATGTCTACTGCGCTTTGTCTTGGCTACTTCTTTCCTTTCCAACTTAAGTGGTGTAACTACAACTTAATGGGATACACATCAAGTTGTGGAAGGGGCCCTCAACCTACTCCTGGCTCTGCTCTATTCCTAAACTCACAAGCAGTCTCCAAGATCTGCCTTATTTTCAAACTCAAACCCCACTCAAAGCTCCACTGGCCAATAACATATCAGCCTTTCCCAATAAATGGCAAGTGTCATCATAATATAGAACAACCACAAATTCAAATCACATAATATTGCTCTAAAAAGATCAAAACTCAAAATACCTAAAAATCAAATAAATAAAACCAGTAAAACCACCCTGTACAACCTTACAAATGCATGCTAACTCAAGCCTTAACCCTAGTCCTGGTCCTGCCTGTCATCCTAACCCTGCACCTTACCTTAGAAAAATATTTTTCATAATACTTCCACTATTCAGCCAAACCACATCCTATGGTATTGGTATTTTTTTCCATTTTAGTGTATTTTTAGCATAAATTGATCACAGAAGTAGGGTGTTTGCCAGTTTTTTGCTATTAATTTAATACAGATGAGGCATTTTGTCTATATTTTGAGTGTCTGTATTTGGATGTGTCTATGTTATGAAAGTACAATTGTGTAAAATCTTATCATAACAGTAGCAATACTCAGCCAGTATACAAACGCCTAATGACCTTCTTTGTGCTATACATCACATTTATGCTCCCCACACAGAATGTAGGGCTTAAAAGGGGTATATGTATGCAACTATCAAGAACTGAATTGCCCTAGAAGAGAACAGTATCCATAGGACAAGGTACATCCAGAAGGAAAAAAATGCAGAAAAAAAGGGGAAGCCCTCAGCCAGATGGGAATCTAAAACAAAAAACAGAACAAAAAAGAGGGGATTGGAAGGAGGGAGCGAATACTGGAACAGTGAAGAGAAGGACATATACTGTTATGGTAAGATTTTATACAACTGTACTATCACTGTTGCATTATCCAAAACAGAAGGGAGAGTAAAAAAACTCAAGAAACAGAATTGGAGGCGACAAGCTGAGAAGATCCCTCAACAAACCCGCATAAAATGGTTTCAGCAAAACTTGCTATGGCCCCTGTAAAACATATCCATCTAATAATGCCTAGTAAAGGTATGCACCAAAGACCAAATAGCAGCTTTAGTATGGAATTGGTGTCCAACCTGTTGAAAAAGGCACCAGAAGAGGCAACAGCTGTAGTGGAATGAGCTCTAACAGAAGTAGACAGAGATTTGCCATGAAAAGAATAACAAAATGAAATGGCCTTAGACATCCAGGAGGAGATGGTTTACCTAGAAACAACCAAACCCGATGTCCTGGGATGAAAAACAACAAAAAGCTGATCAGACTTATGAATGGCCTTAGTTTTATCCAAGTAGTACCTGAGCTGTCTGTGCAAATCCAAGGTATGCAGGGCCCTCTCACTAGCAGACTGAGGAGAAGGGAAAAAGGAAGGGAGTTGTAGCAACTGGTTCAAGGATAACTCTTTTACTTCCTTGGGCATAAAAGAAGGATTAGAACTAAGAGATGCCCTGTCTCTGTGAAAACAAAAAACAAAAAAGGAAGACTGGCCATAAGGGCCTGGAGCTCAGAAACCCTCCAAGCAGAAGTAACAGCCTGCAACAAAGCAGTCTTTCAGCCACTAAGTTGCAAAGAAGCAGAATCTGCAGGCTCAGCAGGAGCCTGAGTCAATTTTTCCAAAACAAAACAGAAGTCAAAGCTGGATTCAAGGGCAGACAAGCATAAGTGGCTGAACAATTTGCCTTCACAGAAGAATAGACCAGGCCAGACTGGAGCAACTCACACCAATACGAGAGGACCAGAGGAACCCCCACTAAAAAATGATCCTGGCTTCAAGCATGGCACCGGACAGAAAATCCTGCTTAATGGCTTCCTTGCTTCCTGAAGAACTCTGAGCACTTCCTCAGAAAAGATGTGCCTGAAAGGGATCACAATCCTATCACCCACAGTCAGTGGCGTAGCTAGAGGTTGTGCTGCCCAGAGCTACCTTTGAGTTTGTCACCCCTCCCCCCTCACAAAATCATGGTCAAATGGGCCTCCCCCCACAGTCATTCCAATGTCCCATTATTAGGTTATTTCTCCCCACTTACTATAAACACTGTAGTGTACATACTGCTTTATGCTTTACTTCTACAATGATTATTTGGATTTTATTTAAAACTTTTTATTTAAAATTTCATAGCAAACACTGACAGACATCTGTTAAACAAAGCAGTATAGTTTCACAATGAAAACAGACTTGGCATTAAAACTTTTATGCCCTTGAAACTCACATTCATTGAGACAGCACTGAAGCTCATATTCAAAGAAAATGCACCTGGACAGTGGCAGATGAAGTTTACCTTTGGGCTGTTTTCAAATCATAGACTACTTGTACACATATTTAGAACCATGCAAACATACATGTGTTCTTTGATTCGCCTTCCTGATTGTATTAAATTATATTCCTTGTATAATACAACACACTTGTTAGAGCGTGTTTTAAATTTATTGTTTTGAACATTTTTCCAGTAAGCAATGAAACAAAATGTATGAACCCATAATGACAAAACTGCCCGGCTCAGAACATTTCCAGCATAAAAGTCTACTCAAACTTCTGTCATTACAATCCACCAATATCAGTAAATATGCATAATCTCTGCAGAAGTAAAAGTCATCTAAATAATTCCACAGTAGAGAGATCTGTAACTAATGAAGAGGTTGCTGCTAGCAAACAGCTTTATGTCATTGTTATATGTACAAATAAAGTGCCTGTTGCCCTTGAAGAATAAATTAAAATAAACAGCCGGCTACTGTTCCACAGAAAAAGTAAATTTATTGTTTCTAGCGCCCCAGCCAGAAGGCCTTCAAGGAGTAACAAACATCATAAAACACACATAGATATAAAAACAGCTGTTATACAATTGACCAATTAAACAATTAAATCAAATATTTCCAATTGACTTCACAATTCAAACCTGCTGGTGTTAAAGTGTTATACTTTAAAATAAAAACAGACTCTTTATAAAGAAGTTTATCTTTCAATGAAAAACTTTCTCCTGCTATAAAACTGATTTTTTCAAGAACAGTACTTTGCAATAACATAAAATCACTATTATGCTTTTCTTTAAAATGCAAAGCCACAAGCTTATCCAATTTTTGATTTTAATATCCCTAATGTGCTCAAGCAACCTCACTTTAAATATCCTTTTTGTTTCTCCAATATAAAATAGGTTGCATGGGCACCGCAGAATATATATAACCCCCTAGTATTAGAAGAATACAATCCTGTTGGAAAAAACTTTACATTATTAATTGTCTTAAAAGAACAAACCACATTTTGACAAGCAGCACAACTTGTTGTTGTTGTTGTTGTGTCTTTCGGCTTTTCCTGGGTAGGGGTCGCCACAGCGGAACTCCAGTCCGCTAATGATTGGCAGTAGATTTTTATGTGCCGAGTTGCCAGCTCTGACGCACACCCTCCAACTATTACATGGAAAAGTACCACTAATAACTGGTTGTCTTATAATATCAGAATTAGGGGAAATAAAAATACCATGCACCAACATATCCTTAAGAATGTTAAGCTAGTAACAGTGCAACAGGGAACGAATGGCAAACTGATAACATGTTTATAGTTACTAGGTATCTCCTCCAAAGGAGAACATTTTCAGGACTGCAGCATCCACTCCCTTTAAAGTACAACATACTACAATATCAGCAATCCATCTACATACTGTAGGAGTAGAACCCACAGCCTTCTGCATCAAAAAGCAAGTATACTACTTGTTGTGCTACTAACAATGCAAACAGACTTAACATACTCAGCACTAAACTTCTATTCCCCTAAAGTTCTCAACTCCTTGTTAAAATCCACTTGACAGGTGGACACTTGGTAGGGGTAGAGAATTCAACCTCTTGCTTCTTGTACCCAAGGTTTGAGCCTGAGTAATACTAACCACCAGGTATATCTAACAGGGGCATTTTACACACACACACACACACACACACACACACACACACACACACACACACACACACACACACACACACACACACCTTCCCTTACAGATACACAAATGGGAATAATTTCCTCACACACACACACACACACACACACACACACACATCTGGGAATAATTCCCTTACACACACACACACACACACACACACACACACACACACACACACACACACACACACACACACACACACAGAACTGGGAATAATTCCCTTACACACACACACACACACACACACACACACACACACACACACACACACACACCTGGGAATAATTCCCTTACACACACACACACACACACACACACACACACACACACACACACGTGGGAATAATTTCCTCACAGACACACACACACACACACACACACACACACACACACGCCTTCCCTTACACGCACAAATGGGAATAATTTCCTCACACACTCACACATATGCACATCTGGGAATAATTCCCTTACACACACACACACACACACACACACACACACACACACACACACACACACACACAACTGGGAATAATTCCTTACACACACACACACACACACACACACACACACACACACAGACACATCTGGGAATAATTCTCTTACACACACACACACACACACACACACACACACACACACACACACACACACACTGTGAATAATTCCCTTACACACACACACACACACACACACACACACACACACACACACACACACACACACACACACACACACACACACACACACACACACACACACACACACACACACACACACACACACACAGTTGGAAATAATTCTGATACACACACACACAAACACACACACACACACACACACACACACACACACACACACACACACACACACACACACACAACTGGGAATAATTCCCTTACACACACACACACACACACACACACACACACACATAACTGGGAATAATTCCCTTACACACATAACTGGGAATAATTCCCTTACACACACGCCCATCTGTTGAAGTAGTGGCTTACCCATCTTCCTTGAAGCAGCAGCAGCTTAGCAAATGATAATTCCCTTTACTGGAAGCAGCAACATCCATTAATCACAATTCCAAATTGCGCTCAATGTGCGGGTGGAGAGGACATTTGGGTGTTAACTCACAGATGTGTTCTTAAAGAAGATGAACTCCCTAAAACAGTTTTTTTTAATATGTGACAGTCCCAAAGTGCCACCTGGATCGGATCGCCCCTCTCGCCCCCACCTAGCTATACCACTGCCCACAGTGTCATTTGAAAAGTGGAAAAGTGAGGATAGATGAGAGACCACTTGTCCTGTGTATGGAGACCAAACTGGTGAGGTAACTTATGGTGATTGCCTCTGGCCATATGCATTAAGATGGGTAACTGGTGCTGTCCTGGGTCTTAGCCAAAAGGGAATAAGTTTTGGAGAGTCCAGCTGAATCTTCTGCAGGACTCTTGGAAGTAGAGGAAGAAGAGGGAAAGCATAAAGAAACATTTCCTTCCAAGGAAAAGAAAGGGCATCCATCTTCCACACCAGATGGCATGGCATTCTGAACAGAAGAGAGAAAGCTGCATGGTCAGAGGTGGAGAAAAAAGATCTAACTGAGGAATACCCCACTGATGGACAATGTCCAGAAACACATCTCTGTGAAGCATCCATTCCTGAGCCGGTGTTTTGGGCCTGTTTAGACAGTTTGCCACTAGATTGTCCTCTGAAGGAATGTGTACTGCCTGAAGAGTTAACTGATAACTGAGAGTGTTCAGTACAATGACAAGGCATTCAGGCCATCTATCAATAAATGCATTTGAATTGGCGGCAAAGTAGTTCTGGGTAGTTTCATCTGTACACCCCTTTTATGCCCTACATTATGTGTGGGGAACATAAATGTGACATACGATGCATACAAAATCATTTGGCTTTTGTATACTGGCTGACCATTGGGCTGCCCTGGGCAGAAGATCCCTTTTGTTTTGAACACTGCAACAGTGATATAGAAGGACATCTCTCTTTAGTTTGTTCTCTGTATTGTGTCAACATTTTGCTGTGTCTGCATTTTTAAACACACACACACACACACACACACACACACACACACACACACACACACACACACACACTCACTCACTCACATATACACATGTATGGTTTTGAATTATGTATTTATTTATTCATCTATCAATATTTGTTTATTGGGGTTGTACATTAATCTCAATGGACCATTTTCAGGTGAAGATTGAGTGAATAGGGTCACATAAGAGATAAACAAAACATATTTATAGATGCAAGGATATGCTAAAAAAAAAATATATATATATATATATATATATATATATATATATATATATATATATATATATATACACACACACACACACACACACACACACACACACACACACACACACACACATCAACAGATTCAAGAATATGCTACAACATTTAGTTCAAGAAGCAGGTAACAATGTCAAAACATGGATAAAAAAAGAATTATGCTTAGCAGAGCTTTATAGATAAGATGTAGCCATAATAACTGAGATGGCTCATGCTACAGGGGTAGCAGGATATCATTATATAGAGAGGTATGAAGTCATTAGAAGAGGCAATTGAAAACAGTTGCAAGAATGGATACCATGGGGAAAAGAGAGAGGAAAGGTGTGTGAGGCATAGAGAGGGAAGATGATTAGAAAGAAGAAGTGTAAGAGAGATGCAAACATAAAAGGGATACTAGGATGAATGAGAGGCAATAAGTCAAGGGGATGACAAGATGGATACAGAAGGATGAAACAGGATTCATCTAATGCATTGTAAAATAATTACTAAGAAAAATGAGGTATAAATTTACCTTATAATGAACTTAATAGATATTGATACATGCTTTCTATGTCTATGCACTTGATGGAATAACTTGTTATAAATGTATGAATACTGTTACTTAATTGGTAGATTGAAACCACATAAAGTTACGGTACTATATCTAAATATCTTTTGATTTATAAATGGAAGAAACGCCAATGTCAGGTCCCATGACCAAATTGATAAGTCAGGGATTTTGGGTTTGAGTCCTAGCTGAGGTGACAACATTTTGTTACAAGTAGAGCTTTTTCAAGTTTGGGGTTGGTGTGATGGTTAAAATATTTACCTAAGAAACACTAGGTATCAGATTTGATTCTCACCTTTAAGGGAAATTGGCTAGGCTTAAAATGGCCTATAAAGTCAGCTAGCCTAGTACTTAACTATGAACTTTTTAAGAAGGCTATTGCCTAGACCAGGTTCATGTTTTTCTGTCTACCTGATACTGATGCTGGATTAAAGAGATGAATAATATTTTACATGGGAGGACACATTTGAGCTGTGTAATGAGGAATTCCTCAAAGCCAAGATACCCAGGCTGCAGGTGTCTGAAATCACATGACAACCTATGTGCTCTTAAGGCAAACATTAACACAGCATTGTAGAAGTAATTTTGGAAAATCTTGATGAGTCTGGAACACATTTGTGGAGTTTGCTGATGAAAGACAGACTGACTGAGGGCAGAGCAGTCAACTCCAAGATAGGAATCCATTGAGTAGTCAGTAATAACCAGTGGAAGTCATGGTAAAAGAAATCTGGATACCCCATCACTGCAGAGCTTCTGGTAAATACTTTTTATCTGTGTCTCCAGAAAGAGTTTTGACATCAGAAGACATGTTATACAGATAGCAGTCTGCTATCCATGAGCACCTCTTGCATTCCACCTGGTTTAAGTATATTGGAGACAGAGAGAGACTTTTTTTTCTGAAAGACACATTTGTGGATTCATCAAAGGGTGCACTTCCTGATACTATTATCACTGAAAATAATATTATTTTCCTGTATGAACTAACACTGACCACATGACTAAAGGAATTGACTGTGTGTTTTGTTTACCTTTTCATTTTGGTTGCATCTGTGTTCACTATCCTAATAAGTTCACATTTGGTGGAGTTGCCGTCTAGTTCCACAATCTCTGTATTCATTTGAGAGGTGTTTCTATCCCAGCAGATATAAGATGACCATCATGGAACAACCCCTAAGATAATTGCTACTGCTGCCAAAGGAATACTAGTAGAAGCTAGCTCTGGGTCTATATTAAAAGCACGAAGATTTACTTACTCGAATACCTAAACGCTGACACGTCTTCATAGAACCACGAAAACATCAATTGTCCTGAAGCGCGAAATCTGAAACGTCGTATCGTCATGGTTGGCCCTTCTGTGGTATAGTTCTGTAAGGTAAGTGTGCAATAGTTACAGACCTTAGGGTTAGAGTGCGGGTTAAGGTAAGTGCATAGATGGTAATGTATGAGATTTAGTGTAGGGTTAGAAGCAGGGTTTTGTTAAGTGTATGTGTGTGGATTATTTAGTTTGTTTGGGTATAGCTTCTTAAGGTAAGTGTGCGATAGTTACGGGTTAGGGTGTGGGTTAAGGTAAATGCATACATGGTGGTATATGCAAGATTTAGTGTAGGGCTAGAAGTAGGGTTTAGTTTAGGGTTAGAAGGAGGGTTTTTTTAGTGTATGTATGTGGTTTATTTAGTTTGTTTGTGTAGGTAGTATGTAGCAGGCGGTGGGGTGGGACAACTATAACGGTTCGAGTATTTTGAATTTTGCAGTTTAGGGCATTCGGTGTATTTGCGGTTCACAGAATATGTGTCGGCATTTAGGTATTCGGGTAAGTAAACCTTCTTGCTTTTAATATAGACCCGCTAGCTCCATAACATAACCAATAGCCACACCCTGCTGAAACCCCTGAATAGATTTGAAGACTTGTATGCCTGCATTAAGATTATTGGAAGAATAAACATCCAGGAAAGCTGTTACTGATCAAATTGTGTGGGAATCCTATCAGCTCATCTAGTAAAGGAGCTTCTCTTTGCATACATGAACATTCCCTAGCTCAAACTGTAGTGATCTGACAAAGTAAATAAATGTTTACCAGCAAAGACAGTAGTTACCTCAGAGACTCAAACCCGCAGATTCCATGAGTGAACATTGTCTAGAGATAACATGGTAAGTGCACAGTTATTTGAGTTAAAGCATTTTGTAACATTTTGTCTGGCTCCTGAAGGAGTAAACAGCAAAGAAGCAATGATGGAAATGCTGGTAATAAATAGCTTTAAAAGAGCTTTAAGCAATAATTAAAAACTGGGTGTGTCAAGCAGTTCCACAGTATGATGAAAGCTTTGTGCCATTAGTGGAGAGAAACCTATGCTATGAAAATGTTTAGAAAGAAACACCTGACAAAATACCTGAGAAAACTGTTAGTAAAGTGAAGGGGACCATGCTTTCCATACTCTGCTTTAGGTGCAATTAAAAAAGTCAACATCGCTAAGTACTGTGAGGAGAAAGCTAAAATGGAGACTCTTGTGCAGGAAATGGGAGGAGATGAAAAGACAGTGGAATTCAGTCAGGTGATGATCCAATTGGTTAAGACTGCATTCTGTCACTATACTTCAAAATGAATGAAGTGCTTAATTAGAATAGATGGGCAAGACTTTGACTATTAGACCCCAGTAATATGGCAACTTCGGTGAAAGCAGAATACATCTGCAAGATGTAGTTCACTGTTTAAAATCCACCTCTGGGCATTTCTTTCTGGCTATACTGCTCAGACAAGCTCCTTGTGGTTCTGCAGAGTGGTCCTAGCAGCAGGGAACTTAGAAAAGTGACTACTTTCTGGATTTAAGTATCTTTGCTTTTTTTTCACTTGGAATAGCTTCTGTAGCTTACCCTGAACTAGCTTGAACTGTTTTTTAACTGTTTGCTGCATTATTTTAAAATCTGCACTTAAAGTTACATTTTAGTCGAATTTGATCGAAAGTTTGTTTGTTTGTTTGTTTAATTTAACTGTGGAGGCTGCCCACTAAAGTGTGCTAGCCTGTGTAACTAATTTATCACTGTTTCTGCATTTTCTGTGTGTTTCTACCAAAATAAACAAAAAAACAAAAACATAATCCTTGTTTTCCCACCTCTCCTCGACTAGTTTAGACCAGTTTACAGGCATTGCTGTATTCTGGGCTGTGGTGTAGCTCCTGTGTTGTCCATTACCTTACTTGGATAGAAGGAAGTTTCTTTGCTCACCAGTGGGAGTGGGGAGCCTTGAGCAGCCTACCTGTCCCTGTAGGAAGTGACCTCAGCACAAGAAGCTGTAGTAATTGGTTGTTTTGGACCATTTCTAGCTCTTTTGTAGTTCACTGTTTAAAATCCGCCTCTGGGCATTTTTTTCTAGCTATACTGCTCAGACAAGCTCCTCGTGGTTCTGCAGAGTGGTCCTAGCAGCAGGGAACTCAGAAAAGCGACTACTTTCTGGATTTATGTATTTTTGCTTTTTTTTCACTTGGAATAGTTTCTGTAGCTTACCCTGAACTAGCTTGAACTGTTTTTAACTGTTTGCTGCATTATTTTAAAATCTGCACTTAAAGTTACATTTTAGTCGAATTTGATCGAAAGTTTGTTTGTTTGTTTGTTTGTTTGTTTAATTTAACTGTGGAGGCTGCCCACTAAAGTGTGCTAGCCTGTGTAACTAATTTATCACTGTTTCTGCATTTTCTGTGTGTTTCTACCAAAAAAAAACAAAAAAATAATCCTTGTTTTCCTGCCTCTCCTCGACTAGTTTAGACCAGTTTACAGGCATTGCTGTATTCTGGGCTGTGGTGTAGTTCCTGTGTTGTCCATTACCTTACTTGGATAGAAGGAAGTTTCTTTGCTCACCAGTGGGAGTGGGGAGCCTTGAGCAGCCTACCTGTCCCTGTAGGAAGTGACCTCAGCACAAGAAGCTGTAGTAATTGGTTGTTTTGGACCATTTCTAGCTCTTTTGTAGTTCACTGTTTAAAATCTGTGTTTGCACGGCTTTTGCGGTTGTGCATAGCAGCACAGTTAAACACGGTTAAACTTTTTCTGGGTCTGCCAAGTCTGCTCTTCAAATTTCCCTTAAGGAAGCTCTACTCTTAGTATAACCAGACTACTCACTATATTATAAGCCTAGCACTTGTTCTCAATACTTCTCTACTAAGTAAGCACTCTCGTACTAAGTAAAGGACTACATCTACTTACCACCCCTGTGAATATCCACTTCCCTTAAAGGTACAGCACTCTCTTATACTGTTCTAGCATGTCGAGTGGTAGATTACTGGCGTCGTCTCCAATTCAGCTGGTCAATCTGGGTATCTTGAGACAATGCTACAATTGTCTCATGTACACAGACAACCCTCTCCTCCTCCCAACAAACACAAATACATGTGAGAGATGCAACTATATAGCCAAACTGGAGGCTGAACTCTCTCATCTCAGGGCTGGCATGACCAGACAGGAGGAGATGGCAACCACACACACAACAATCCCAGTCCCACATAGACCTACCACAACTGCAAACCAAACACATAAAAACACAAAGACATACTTGGAGGCTCTAATAAAAAACTTACTAAAACAACAGAGGCTCCCAAAGCAGATATCCAAAAATCCACCACCTCAAAACAAAACACATGCAACACATACTTCAATAAATCAGTGTGTCAACCAATCACAGCCCTTAAGGCCAAACACCTTGCCTGATACACTAGTAATAGGTGACTCTATAGTCAGACACACTGATGTCCCGCTGACCAGGCTGAACAAGGAGAAGGTGACTGTGAGCTGTCTATTGGGAGCTAGGATCCACCACATAACACACTCACTCAAGTCACTCCAAAGCAAGTACAAATATGACTCCGTCATTGTCCATGCTGGTGTGAATGACCTGAGATGTACCTCCCTGGACTACATGAAAAGAGACATAGAGGAGCTCTCCGATTATGTAGCCCAGGCTGGTATGACCCTGACCTTGAGCAGCATCTTGCCCTCATCAAGAATTATACCACAATACAAAGATAAGATGATCAGCTTTAACAATTGGCTCAAGTACTGATGTCATTCTAAGGGGATCCAATGTCTGTCTGCCTGGGATGACATGTTGGACAAGCCACGCTGATTCGCAAGGGATGGCTTACACCTGTCACCAATGGGCTTCCAGATATTGGCTAAGGCTCTTGCCACCCCCATAGTGCCTTTTTTAGGCAAGGCTCAAAAGACAAACCCACCTCCTTAGAAAACAAAAATGGAAAAAAACTAAGGGTAATGCTGCTCAACGCCATAAGTCTAAACCTCAAGATGCAGGCACTTGATGCACTCCTCAGCATGGAGAACATCGACGTCTGTGCAGTAACTGAAACCTGGTTCAAGGCTCCTGAGAGCACCCCAGCGCTACCAGGCTATACCTCGTATCATGCTTTTCGGCCCCAAAAACCGGGCTGAACCACAAAGGGAGGGGGAGTGTCCATATTCATCAAGGACACCCACACCTCCAGGTTAGTAGCAACACATGAAGCATCAGAGACCATACAGGTGCAACTAACCCTAGGCAAAACCGCTATACAACTGGTAGCATGTTACTGACCACCCTCCCAATCTCAAGAACCCCACTCAGCCTTCCTGAAGACATTGGAGGATATGAATGTATCACAAAATACCATCATACTGGGAGACTTCAACTACCCAAACATAGATTGGGTACATTA
Organism: Protopterus annectens; assembly: GCF_019279795.1. Classification (NCBI taxonomy): domain Eukaryota; kingdom Metazoa; phylum Chordata; order Ceratodontiformes; family Protopteridae; genus Protopterus; species Protopterus annectens. Next base: position 533,778,732 of record NC_056751.1, on the reverse strand, counting down.
TTCTATCCCTAATACCCTAGCCCAAAGGTTCCTGGAATTCATAAATTCAAATGCACTGGAACAACTAGTCACCTTTCCCACTAGGGGAGATAATATACTAGACCTGATCATCACAAACATGGGGACAAAATGCTCCACACCGGAAGTACACCCCTCACTAGTGAGATCTGACCACAAACTAATCACCCTGGATATACATATCCCACCTCCACCCCCAGCACAAAAGACCACAGTGAAAAACTTCTCAAAAGCAGACTTCACTCTTCTTAAGACTGAGATGGTATCCTTTAAGCCCACTGTGCCAGTGGATACCACATCCCACAATGCCGAATCCTTCACAAATGCTTTCTATGGACATCTCCAAGAATGCATGGATCATGCAATCCCAAACAAATCCAAGTCCCTCTCCACCAAAGGTAAGCATCCTGTCTGGTGGACCTCAGCCATAAACAAATTGTATAACAAAAGAAGGAAGCTACTGCACGTCAGAGCAAAATCCCATGAAGGGAAGACATCTCTGATCAACATTAGCAGAAAACTACGTTCTCTCATAAAAACATCCAATACCAACTCTGAGAGAAAAATCGCTAAGGACACTAAAGATAACCACAAAGCCTTCTTCAGCTATGTTAGAAACCTGGGCGGAAACCCTCAGATATGCTCAGAGTTGGTTCACAACAACAAAAAATACACTGAACCCACAGATATTGACAACATTCTGGCTGACAGGTTCAGTGCAAATTTCTCCCCTCCTTCACCCCCAAAAGAAGAAATACTTATCCCAGCTGAATGTAATCTCCCTGTCATCTCAGATGTCCAAGTGAGAACCGCCCTAAACAAAGCAAAAAACACAGCATCAATGGGACCTGACGGTATCCCGGGTTGCGTGTTACGTGAACTCCAAGAGGAGCTAAACCCACACATAACAATGCTATTTAACCTTAGCCTTACTTCGGGATATGTACCTGAACACTGGCGTACAGCAACAGTGGTCCCACTCCACAAGGGAACTGCCTCTGCAGACCCTGGAAACTACCACCCCATAAGCTTAACCAGCCTGGTCTGCAAAGCTATGGAAAGAATCATTATGGAACTCATAAACAGAGACATAGGGGACCTACAGACACTTGACCCCACCCAGTTCGGCTTTGTAAAGGGCAGATCCTGCCTTTTAAACCTGGTTGACTTTTTCGAAACAGTCACTAGAGCCATTGATGAGGGCAAAGCAGTCCATACAGCATACCTGGACTTGGCTAAGGCCTTCGACACAATACCCCACTCATGCATCATAGATAAGCTCAACAGCTTAAAAGTAAACCCTTATGTCACTAGATGGGTTGCAAACTGGCTAAAGGACAGAACCCATAAAGTTAAAATTGCTGGAGCAATGTCAGACTCAAAGCCAGTCACAAGTGGTGTCCCACAGTGATCTGTCCTGGGACCCCTCTTGTTTGCTATTTATTTCTCAGATGTTAAAGCAAACATGGGAGGGCTGTGGCTGACAAAGTTCACAGATGACTGCAAACTAGGTGCCATAGTCGATACACCAGCAGACACACACATCCTACAAAAAGGCCTCACAGAAACGAACAACTGGTGCTGGAGTCACGGCCTTAAACTAATGCCAAAAAATGTATAGTCATCCCCTTTGGGAAAAACAAAGTACCCACAAATTATCACATAGACAGCAACCCACTGAGTACAGAAAAAGTAATCAGAGACCTAGGGACCCAAGTTGACAGCGACCTCTCATTTGACACCCACGTTGCCAAAGTGGTTAGAAAAACATTCTACCTTGCACACCTCATCATGAAGGGATTCACATCCAGATCCAAGGATGTCATTGTACCCCTATATTCCTCCCTCATCAGACCCATGATTGAGTACAATGCCCCATTTGGTATGTACCTCACCCGGCATTTGCAACAGCTGGAGAGACCACAAAAGTACCTCACCAAGAGAATCAAGGGTCTCCAACATATGTCTTATTCTGCCAGACTAAAGAAACTTCAGCTCTATTCAGTAGCATACCGCCTGCTCAGAGGTGATCTCTGCCTGACGTACAAGGCCATGTCCAATCAGGATCTGATGGACATTCTCCACCTCAAAAAATCCAAATCCATCAGGACCACAAGAGCTAAAGACTTAAACCTCGGCACAAGTATGAATAGGACATGCTGGAGGGATAGATTCATAACCCAGAGGCTTCCCATGCTTTGGAACAAGATCCCAGTTCATATTAGGCAGAGCCCCTCACTGACTCTCTTCAAGAGAAATCTTGATGAGTGGATGGGAGATCGTATGTTTACCCCAGGGGTCACATCTGTGTCACTGCTAGACAGGGGCACAGTAAACTAATTCTATTATATAAGGGGACCTTCATTGTGTCACTACTAGACAGAGGCACAGTATTCTAAATTTATTCTGTACATTTTTGTACCATTTCATGGGGTGGCAAAAGCCACATCACTATGGCTAGGCTTACAAATGCCCCAGGGCAGATAGCCTAGTACTATACTATGAAACTATGAAACTATAAGAAAAAATATTCAACGAAGCCCATTAAAGTGGTGTGCATCCATGGGGAGAAAAGATGATACTCAGTTACATAGGTGGAGGTACAAATCCAGTTTGTGAAAGTCCCACACTCATTAGCCATGGTTCTGTATCTTAACCATGATGTAATAATTGAAAACAAATTCCCATCTCTTAAGAATCTTTGGAAAAGTAGGGAGGGGATAATATTAGAGACCCTATAGCACCTAAGACAGTATACTGGTCAGCAGATTAGAGACAACCTCTCCAGTCTACAGCCATCTGAAAACTGAGGACATTAAAGATCTGAAGTAACTATAGAGGCTCTGGGGTAAAACAAGGTATGGATAGGTCTGTCTAAAGAAGGAAGTCCTTGACTCTGTACTCCAATGATGCCTAGCAGAGGTAGGGCATCAAATGTCCAGACAGACCTGTGGTTGAAGCCACAGGTAGAGATGAAGGATAGTGGAGAACAATATGGGGGAATGAGACTTCAGATCAAGAGCTAAAGTAGGCATGTTCCTTAGAACATTAGAATAAGCTGCCTTTCCTTGAGGAGGAGTGGATGTAGAAGTTCCTATACCTGTTCTAAATGGAGAAGAACCCTGCCTCATGAGACACAGAAAGAGAAGAGGATCCCAGTCTATTCAATATCCAGGTACACTGATTAATCTTTAAAAAGGCTATGTGTCCAGGCTAGGGTTGGAGGACAATCCTGCTGGACCCCCACCAACCTATCCCTACTTTGAGATGCAGAATAACATAATGTATCAGGTAATTAAGGAGAAGGAGGACTTTATATTCTGTTCCATTTTATTGGTGCTCAAGCCATTTAGGCCACAGGTTATGAAAATGGCCCATAGTCATGTATTGGGGAGTCTTAATCAGGTTCTAATCTCTAAAGTAAAGTTGAAAATGATTCTGAAGGCTGCTCTATGTGCTAGAGGACATCTCCTAACCTGGCTTTATGATGATTTGATTCCTACAAACTTCCATTTGAAAGGATGGTTGTGGACATCTTGGAATCACTGGCTATGGCCAGTAATGGACAATAGGATATAATAATGATACTGGACTATGCTATCCAATTCCACAAAGTTATTACCTTTCAGAAGGCTAACTCTAAAGAAATTGCTAGGAAAATTATATACTTTTCTCCCAGGATGGGTATCAAAAAAGATTCTAACACAAAAAGCTATATACTTCTTGTCCAAAGTCATGAAGTATCTGTGTCAAAGCAGTGAAACAGTTGAAAATCTCAGTGTACCACCCTCTACTGGATGACTGGTGGAGCCACATAAAAGAACCTTGAAATCTATGTTAAAGAAGGTTGCTAAGAAGCACTGAAAAGACTGGGACATGATATTATCCAATCTACTATTTTTTTGTCTGAGAAGTACCTTAAGCCTCCCTAGGATTCAGTTCTTTGAATTGTTATATGGTAGGTGGTCCATGGGGCTTTTGGATATAGTGAAATAGACACTGGAGGAAGAAAAGACTGCTTTGTTGCAGGGTATTATGTCTATCTATAAGGAAGACTGAAAGTGGTGATGTCTATTGAGGGGATCACATAAAGATGAAGCAAGTGACCCAATGAGGAGAAAGTTACAGAAATATCCAAAATAGGGAGTTTCAGGTTGGGGACCAAGTTTAAGTTCTGATACCTACAACGGGAAAAAACTTCATGCCTCAGTGGCTAGAACCCGATAAGATAAGATAATCAAGCAGGTAAATAAGGTGAATTATAATGTAAGGCAAAAAAGTGAAGGGGCATACTAAACCGATTTACTATATTAATGTTTAATAGCCCTGGAGGGATGTACAAGTATATGTGATAAGCATGGCAACTGATATCATAGACCAAGCACATGAAAAACAGATACTAACCATCCCCAGCATGATACTGGATGAAAGTCTCAAAACTCCAAAAGTGTGACGTTCAAGAGTTTCTTCTAAAGAGCAAAAACATCTTTTCAGAGTTGTCTAGAAGGGCAATTCTTATCAAATGCTACATAGAAACAAATCTAGATATTGCTGCACTACCTTTATATCACAATCTTTGTCACAAAAACATATTAATACGTGGCATCCTGCTCTCCTCCTATCAGCAGAAAAAATACCTCACTTTCCGAAATGTCAGGCATAACATTAAATCTTGTGATGCCCTGCCCCCCATCAAAAGTTGTTTTAACTACATAATCCTTTCACAGATCCATTACTACCCTAAACTGTCTGATTGAAGAGTTCCTGGTGTGGATGGGTCACCTTGAACTTCATAATGCAGTCATCCATCTACCCTAGGATAATATCCGTAATCTTGAATTTCTCAATTCCATTTGCCTTCTCATGGTCGAGAATCATAAGGTATGCTTGATGATTTCAGTCCTGTTGACTGCAGCTCCAATATCTAATCCACTGTATGTAACCCCTTATCAAAGTAAAAACACATATTTGGTCAGTGATACAACAAGACCCCACAAAGAAATTGGTAAGCATGCTCTCCTAGGCTCAGCTCTTGTCTAGTAAATTTCACAAAATGTCCTTGACCTGTTGGCAGCCTCTCTCCATCAGTGGACAGATAGTCCCTAATGCCATGCTCACATCTGTGTCTTTCATCAAGGTTCAAGGAATACGAATGCCCATGATGCTGACTAAGTCGACTAAGTCAGCCCCAGTAGTTACTTCCTGTCAGACTTACCATGACCAATTGGGTCCTTCTATTCTCTTCTCTTGCAGTTGCCTAAACCACCCACACTGAACCGAACTTCAGTGGATAAGGGTCTGCTTTTTTAATATTGTCCTGCCAGTGCAGACCACATCTTTTATTATTCTCGCCAACTATGTAAAAACCCATTCCTTCCCCTGTCTCACTGCTCCGGTTATGGACCTAATGCTAACTAAAGGTTTCAAACAACAATCAAGAAAACCCTCTGACAAAAACAATATATTTATTCTATGAAATTACTGCAAAAACAAACTCAAAGCAGCTATAAGTTCGAGCATTTCTTGAATTGAATCAACCACGCATCTGGAAGGAAACACTTAAGGTGTATTATTACCCTTCGATTAACAGGAGCTGTGGGCACAACACCTCTCAACTTCAATATTCAAAAGTTCTGGAAAAAAGCCAAAAATAACAGAGGGCAAAGACCCAAAATAATGGACAGTTTTAAATATTTCTCTAATTAAATTAAAAAGTTAACCGAACAACAGGTTTTGTTTCAATATGAATTGTTTGAATAGTAAGAGATATAAAACACTATTTGGCATTACTGACTGAGAGAAATCCTCAGTAACAAAAAATAAATAAATAAATCAAACATCTTACAAAAGACAGGGCAAAATATGAGGCAGTCAGAAACATTTTGCAAAACTGGATACAGTCAAGAGATATGATAGGCACTGACTCCACCTTGCTCAAGGATTCAAGTGAGTATGTCATTATTAATAAATCTGCCTAACTGTACATATGTACTTACACTTCACCTCTGCTAAACCACTTCTCTTTAGAATGTGTGTCCTGTCTCATGTTACAGTATGCTACTTTACATATAATAAACAATATACTAAAACAGATTATATTCCACAGAAAGTCACTAGACAGTCAACAGCTTACATAGTTTCATAGCAATTGCAAAACATTCACTGCCATCTTTCCATGACATATTTTTATTTCTTTCCATTTCTTTGTTCTTTTTCACATGAAGCTGGAAGGAAGCCATACGAATTTCATGTCCCAAACCACACAAAGCTTCAAATGTCAGCAATTTCTTCCTTGCCTCACTTCTGTTTCCCTTATCCAACCACCTTGAAAGAATCACTGACATACAATTAAAAGATCACCTGTCTGTCTAAGAGCTCCTTTGTGATGAACAGTGGAAATCCAGATCTAACTTTTTGGTCTTAATACACTTCTTTAAGTGAAAAATTACTTTTAAAAATATGGACAGGGAAAACTAAAGAGGCCTTGTTTATCCAACTATCAGTGGTTTCTGACTCTGTTCTATTTACTCATGCCTAAAAATCTCTGCAAATATTTCTACAGGATAGCAACATTACATAATGTGTTGAAGGGTAACAGCATTATTTAGCTTGCAGTGAGTGGTATTCCTGTGGAAGTTTGGAAGCTAGGAGGATAAAAAAGGGATAAAGGCTGTAAGGTTTTGTTTAACAGTATTTTAAAAGTAAGACAAGCACCAACATCCTGGAAGAAAGCGGTGGCAGTTTTAATACTTAAAGATGGCAAAGACTGATTAGATGATCCAGCTTCATATAGGCCCATTTTAATTCTAAACCATGATTATAAAGTGTTTATGTCTATAATGACTAAAATAATGGCAAAGGTGATGCCAACGTTGATAGACATGGATCAATGTGGTTTTGTGGAGGGGACGCAAACATTTGACAACATTAATAAAACAATGATGATCTGCAGGGTACCAGAATGCAGGAAAATGACACTGTTGTTGGTGGGTCTTGATGCAGAGGAAACCATTCAACAGAATAGGCTGGGATTTTATTGGTAGGGCAATGGAGGCATTTGCATTCCCTGATAAAATTATAAAGTTGATTAGGAAGCTATATGAGGGATTGGAAGTGAAAATTAAAGTTGGGGGATCCTCTCTGATAAATTCTGTTTGAGCAGAGGAACCAGGCAGTGGTGTCCTCTTTCCCATTTGCTATATGAATTATATTCAGAACCATTAACAAAAATATAAATAAAAAGAAAAACAAGAATGATACCTGCCAAGTAAATCACCCTCACCAACAAAAACACCCATATTAGGCAAGTTATAGCAGATAATTGGAAATTATTAATGATGGATCAAAAAATAAGAGACTTAGTTGATGACAAACCTAACATATCCAACAGAAACATGAAGTCTTTGGATAGAATTTTATGTTATGAAAATACATGCAAGAATAAGATTCAGTCACAGAGGACAGGTACGTTTGCATGTCATACATGCAAGCAATGTAAATACATAGCTGTCAATGATACATTCACACATCCATGGACAGGAAGTAAGTATATTTTTAAGGGTTACGCAGATTGTAAAACAAGGGACTTTATATACCTTGCTCAATGCCAAAACTGTAATCTTTTCTACATTGGCAAAACAAATAGAACATTACGTGAGCGCATAAGAGAGCATATATATGCTATTGAGAAACAAAACATGACCAATGCGCTAGCACGACATGTTTTAGATAAAGGATCTTCACACAGCTTCAAGTTTATGGCTCTTGAATTAGTTACAAGATCCAGTAGATTAGGGAATATAAAATGCCATACGGAAGAAATAGAGAGCAAGTGGATTTTAAGGTTACAGGCCCATAAATATGGGCTTAATGATAAAATATCCCTCAAGCCTTTTTTGGCTAATAGACCACTTAATCATTGATTATTACTTAAGACACATCGCCAATACTTCTGCATGCATGTATATATACATCCATATACTTTTTTATATATATATGTATTTATTTTATTTTTATTAGTACACATTATATATACATCCTTAATATGGAATATAGTATATATACTTTTTTATACATGTCTTGTTACAAATGTTTTTTGTTTGGTTTGAATTGTTTTTAATATACAGGGTTGATCAGTAATACATGTGTTTTTAATTATATAGTTATATTAATTGCATTAACTATACTAATGATGAATTTTAATTAAGCTGCAATGTATTATGGTATATAATGAGATGTGCTACTTTGTTTCTTCAAGGTCTGATGAAGCATTATACTGACGTGAAAGCGCTTACCTTTTAAACTTTTTTTGTACGTCCTTGATTTTTCTATTAAATGACAGTCTTTTTGGAAATCTAGTGGACATTCATTTACAGCCGGTTGCATCCTTTACTTTTGGATTATAAAAATATAAATAACTCAGAAATTCAAGGATATAATTGGTATGGTAGTCAAGAAAAGTTGGCTTTATTTTCAGATGATATTTTTACCTGATAAAACCAGAAAAGGACATTTCAGTGTTGTAGAACATTCTGAGACAGTTTCAAGTCTTCTTGGGATACAAAATTACTGAAGCTAAAACAAAGGCAATAGCTGTAAGTTATGTACCCACAAATTAATTGGTACAGCGATACCAATATTTATGGGGACATAATAAAATAAAGTACGTGGGAGTATGGATTAAAAAGGATTCTGGAACAGCAGCTAAGGATACATGGAAGAGACTAAACAAAAAAAATTACATTTGTTGACTGGGAGTGTCTGACTGAGCCAAAAGCCCTTTTTCAGCAGAGGCCCGGGGAGAAAAGCTCCTGAATAACTCAAACAATTTTACAATTACAATGCAGTTTAAGAACTAATACAGTAATCAATAATACTTAAAAGACAAAATCAAAATAAAATACAAACAGTACTGTGTTACAATTTCAGATAAGATGACCAAGAAGTTACAAGATAATATAATAAGTGAGAAACTGGAAGGTCTGCTTTATGGATATGGATACCAAGATAAAAGCAGTGAAGATGTTTTTAGTCCCTTTAATTTTACACATAAGTCAGGCATATATTTAGCAACCAAAGGAGAAGCTGTGGATAACAATTAATAAAGAGTTGAAGGATTTTAATTGGAAGGGGAAGAGGACAAGGGCCAAACAGGATAAGATGATCCCTCCAAAACAACAAGGTGGTTTGGGATTACTTGATTTGAAGGGGTATTTCAGAGCTACACAGTTAAGGCTCCTGTACCTAGCACAAGTAGAAAGCTATAATTCAAGGTGGAAAGGGTCAATGATGAAATGGAGGGGGGGAGGCTCAAGAAACAAGGAGAGAATGAGATTTTGGATGCAGATCCTTAAGGAGAATAACAATAACCATACAGAGTAGACAAAAGTATTCTAAGAACTAAGCCAACATGGAGATGGAGAAAGGAAATTCTGGCAATAGGAATGGCTGCATTAGGGATACAGAGAATAAGCAATAGGGTGCTGGAATTTATTGGAAAAATGGCAAAGGAACCAAGATATTGGGAGCAAATAATTAGAGAAGGAAAGGTAACAGAATGGAAAGAGGCCAAGAATTCATTTGGACTGCAGTCATGAAATCACTTTCCCTATTATTAATATTAGAGTATAGGAAAAAAGTAAGAAATAGTGGGATCCTAAGAAAAAGACCAGCACTGGTAGAGTTTTTAAGAGAATCTAGAACAGAAGCTGCTGTTAAAAAAGGAATAATTAGTAGGGCATATAAAATATTGCATGATAACTATAGGAATCAATCAGAGGGGGTTAGAAAGGATTGGGAAAAGACACTGAATAAGCAATTCATAAAGAATCAATGGGGATATATATCTGGCTCCCAAATATGCAACAAAGTCCAGAAGATTTAGGATCTTTGCTTGGAAGTGTTTTCATGGGTATTTTTATACCCCAAGTAGACTGCAAAGAATTTTTCCTCAGGTAGATTGCAAATGTTGGATGTGTGATAGGGAAGAAAGAGATAATTGAGAACATATTTTGTGGGACTTCAATGAGTTGGCAGACTTTAAAATTCCTTGCAGACTACTCTAACAGAAGTACTGGGTGAATGAATTGGTGTAACTAAGGAAATTATTTTTGAGCTAAGATACAGAATCGGAATTGCCTAGACATAGTAAGGCCTTGTTGAGTTTAATTCTGATGGCTTCCAAAAACGCAGTTACTAGAAAATGGAACTCAAAGTCTAAACCAAGTGTACTAGAAGTAGTGAATATAGTAACAGAGATAAAACAACTGAAAGTGGAATCTTTTAAAAAAGTGCAGGAGCAAATTACATAGAAAAAAATGGAAACTGTAGGAACAATACACAGAGAATAATGTTTTGGAGGAGGAATAAGATTTAAGGGAAGGCAGGAATTGAATGAGCTTTGTAATGGTTGACTGACAATACTGCAATAGATTATAAGTGATGTCTAATGTTTGCAACTGAAAATAAGTCAATATGGTTTGTTTTCATTTATATAAATGTATGCCTGTCTGTGTCATAAGTGAAAATTTAATAATGATGTTTCTCATTTAAATAAACAACATTATTTAGCTTACTAACTGCCTGAAAAACACAGGATTTCTTGGTTCTACATACTTGATGCCTATATTCTCTGTCTCAGGTGTACCTCAAATATTAATATGAGGTTTTATGTTTAATAATCGTATCTGGCACTGGAAGAGATGTGAGTGGAGAAGTGCAGTAGCCAATGCCAGCTAGCCAGTCGTAGGGGATAGGTGGTGGCTAGACCTGTTGGCAAACCAGGGTATAGCAGAGCAGAAATGAATTGGGTTTTAGTGGCTCTATGCTGCATGTATGCAAGGTAGTAGGGATTTGAAGACATGTCTTACCCCCTGAGTAGAAGAGATGGGCAGCCATGTATCACCAAGTGGAGTGATTAGTAGGGCACACACACACACACACACACACACACACACACACACACACACACACACACACACACACACACACACCCCCACGCACACAGACACACGCACACACGCACACACACACACACACACACACACACACACACACACACACACACACACACACACACACACACACACACATACCAAATTCCCATACTGGACCATTTCCTATCTCCTGACGCTTGCACCCAGGGGAACAAATGGATGATCAGGTTATATCCTAGGACAGAAATAAATAGACCATAGAGCTCTTGTCTGGCTTGGCATGGAGACAGCTATTGACCTTATGAGGGTCTGACTGGGATAAGGTAGTGCAACATTTGTTTTTTTTTTTATGCTTGTTTGTTTGTTTTTTGGGGGGGGTCATACTGAGAGAAAGAAAATGAAAAATACTTAGTGGAAGGTCCTTATTTTATACCATGAAAATTAGCTCCCTTACAGTTCCTACCCAAATTTTCAAGAAATATCATATACAGATTATGCTGTAATTTATTGTTCTGACCTCACACTACATAACTGCCACCTCTCTTTCACTGCTGATGTCTTTCCACTAACTGCATCATTTCTTGACAAAGCTCTTACTGTCAGTTTTTTAAATAGCAAGGTAAAGTCTGGCATGCATGCCAGGCAAGACTGTAGCTTCTTAAATAGGCAATGACCTCTGACTTTAAGCAGATAATTAAAATAGTGAGATATTTTTAATAGCCCGGACTGTGGATGGAACATAGCACCACTTCCTCTTGCCATCTGTACAACCTGATAATTTGATTCTCCACACAACTACAAGGGTCATTTTCTATATCACAATTCCTCCAACAGAACACAAAGGCTATTTCTGGAAAAGGGGAGTTGCATCCCCACAACTGTCTATGGTCTCCCCAACCAGTCTAACATCTCATTGTCAAACTTTTCACACTTTATTAATGAGGTTGTGCAGATTCATTCATATGTCACCAGTTAAAGAACATCACTCCTATCTCCAAATCTGACAATTCCAACATGTTCTGTTCCTTTCTCCTCATCAGTTCTCTCATTTACAAACGCTTCTTCTTTCATCAGTGCCCCACCTTTGCATGCAGTTTGCATCTATCACAGCCCAGTAAAACACTTCATTTACATTTTTGCATTCTCTTCCCCTGTCCCAAATACAAAATTATCCATTGGTATCAAGGCCTTCTCAGTTTATAGTCCAAGAACGTGTGACCAGATTCCTTTTCTTACTGATCCCAACCATCATTTTCCACTTCTGTCGCAGAACTGAACTCTCACATACAAAGAGAATTCAAAAGCAAGTGTTAAGGACAACACGTAAATGTATGCAAAGATGCCTCTAAACCTAGTTATCATTTTTATGTAGATGTATGTGGTCTTTATTTTGTCTGCCTCTATTTGTTGTCTCATTAAAATGACTTCAGTTACACTGTAATGTTTTGTATTCTATGTAATGGCTAAGGCACATTTTAGGCAGCTTATCCACCCAGTCAACAGGGAACAAATACAAAATAATAAAAATAATGCAGATTTTTTTTGTTTTATAGCTCAAAACTACATTATCCGCTTTGATGTACTGCAAACATGTACAATATCTATAAACCCAAAACAGCTTGTTACAAAATTTGTTTCTAGATTTTCTGAGGATCCAGCCCCAAAATGGTGAGTGTTCAAAGAGCTATGCGTTAACAGAAAAGATACACTCTGGGATTCAACAAACTCCATGCAGGAATAGTGCTATTCCTGCACAGACTGGTTCATGTCCATGTAGCCACAGCATTAACAGCAGTGCGCCTTGCATATTCAAGAAGGCGTGCTGCTGTTAAGGCTAAACGGACACGAACAGTGAATGAGTGCAGGGGGCATGTTTAAGTAGTGCGTGGACATTGAACACTCCCCCTGCACTCAGAAAGTGCCATACAGCACTTTGTAAAAGTATTTTGGCATAATATTAGAGAACTTCTCTAATATTATGCCAGTATTTCAGTGTCCACAGACACTGAAATGAAATACATAAGGGAGCAAGAAAGCAATGTAGGGGGTGTGTGGCAGCTTCTGTCACATACTCCCTGCATTGTAAAACTGACGTACGGCCATAGCCCCATACCTCACAACCTGTTAAAGCAAGAAATCTGGCAAAGGCACAAATAATGGGGGGACAAAGCCCTAAAAATAGTGACACTTTTTAAATATTGCTCTTACAAACTTAGAAAGTTGATAGAAAACAGGTTATGCATTAGCATGAATTTTCTGAAGAATAAAAGTCTAAAACTCAAATGGATGCCATTATTTCATGACTGCAGTCCTCAATGACTTGTCAGAAAACCACAAATCGATCAGAAACAGGCCAAAAATATGAGACACAAATCTGGTCATTCAGTGAAAATCTGTACAGTTGAAAGGTATGGATAGCCCTCAACTGTACATGTTTCTGCAGAATGCCCAGATGCCGGCCTCACATACCTCTTAATCTCCTAGAGCAAGAACACTGTACAAAGCCATAAATAATGGGAGACAAAGGCACATAAATAGGGACATGTTTTAAAAAGTGCACTGACAAACCCGAAAGCTGACAAAATAAAAGGCTTGAAGTAGCACGGACTTCCTGCAGAGTATGAAGACTGAAACACAAATGTCTGCCATGTGAAAGTGCCATACAGGCAAAGCCCTCAACTGTACAGGTGTCTGAAGAATGCCCAGATGTCTGCCTCATACCTGCCAGCCCCCTAAAGTAACAAAGCTATACAAGGCCACAAATAATTAAAAATATTTGTTTTCCATACTAAGGTATGTTTAGGTGTAGCTGAGTAGATGTGTGCATTATGGCCCTCTGCCCAGCATTGCTTTAACACCCCATAGAATATAAATAAAAATATAAGGCTAAAATTCAAATGCTGGGATAGTAGAGTAGTTAGAGCCCTTGCTTTGTATGCAGGCATTCACGGTTTGAGTACCAAGATAGGCATTTTATTTTTAGATAGGAAAGCAGTGTTAAAATATTCATAGGCTGGTACTAGGCTATCAGCCCTAGGGCCTATACAAGCCTAGCCATAACAATTTCCTGGCTATTTCTTCCCACACTATTTACTTATTTACTGAATAAATAAAGTATGTCTGACTAAGATTGATCTGAAATAAACAACTATAACAGAAACTGTTGTGTTTACTCTGGTATGTTATTGTAGACATATATAATTTATACAGGTTCTTCACAGCAAATATGGCTGTGACAGCATACATTAACCGAGGTTTTCTGTGAACCAGCTGTTAAGAAAAACTGTAGATGATGGAGCTGTAAAACAAGATATAAATGAAATGTGAAATATATACTGCACTAAGCTCTGAACCCTGAATAGTAATGTGTAAGGTATCAAAGTGTGTTCCATGCAGCATTGCCTTGTGTTAATCTTTGCTTTCCAGACTGTAGTAATCCAAAGGATTAATGCACAGTACACTATCTGTCATGCATGCATCACAGGATTACAAGTTCAGACTGTCTAACCAAGAGACTAATAGGCAGAAACCAGTGAATCAAGAAACAGCAGTTCCCCAGTAGCTCAGTGTGATGAGAAATAGCTTAGTTGTTAATTTTGCATACCCAGTCATGGATCGAATCCAGGGAGTGGTACTAAGATGCATGCATTACTACACACAAGGAATCAGGAATAAATGTAAAAACAGTCAGGTAGTGTTAATAGATATTTTCTCCACAGGTTTTATAGGTAAGAAAATGTTGGTAGTAGCTGTATGAAGGATATACTAATAAACTGTGTACAACTATTCAACTGTCCCACCACATGCCTGCAAATGACAGCAGGCTAGGTACATACAACATTGACTCTTCCCGATACATGTCTCTCAAGTGTTGTGCAGTCATGGCTAGTGGTCACTGCTGCCAATAACCCTGGACACAGATAGGAAACCAGTTGAAGTATGCGAGTAGCACACTAACATAACAACACTTCAGGGTACCCCTCCTGTGCCAGATACGTAACCCTGACATGTACAAGTCCCCTCTAGTCATGTACCCAGAGTTGTCACAGTTTGCCTCACACCATTCCAGGCTGGCAGTTTAATAGGTATGTTTGTGCTACAGAAGCTATGGGCCATAGGTACATGTAAAGTGAGGGCAGACCCAGAGAGTATGGAGCAGTATTGTTGTGGAAAATAGAAGCATAAACAGTTGTTAATGGACTTTTTGTCTCTCCCCCCACCCATCATCTGCATCAATAATTATTATTCATATACTACGGGTATGTTGTTATCCAAACCTATTATTGGGACTTGTGTTCTATTATTGTTCATATATCTGATTGGTTGCATGTTAACATACCTTGTTCAAATACCATTGTTGGTAGCTTGTTGCCGTTAATGTTACTGGCATGCTGTTAGGATGCATACTGTTGTTCCATTTATGCATGTGTTCTGTTTACTATGCAACTGTTTTAAATCTGTTTTATGGGGTTAATTGGAACACCCACGCATGCTGTTATAACTAATATTGAAATGTGTTGTGCATGACTAACCAACATATTCTGTAAAACCTCAACACATTAGTTAATGTACGCAACACCATAGCACACTTGGGAAGGCAGATCCCAATGGATCCACCTGTTTCTCCTCATCTGGCAATGGTACTGGGCTCCAGCACATCTGGGACCCAACCCAGGACTTCCTCATCCATTGGTCCTGCACCATCTTCGGGTGGAACTGCCTCAGTGGACGGTGCCCATCCCCCCCCCTTGAGAGTGGGCACAGACAGGAGCCTGTCACTCGCAGTCAGTTCTGGGATTTGGTGCACAGCGTCATCCGAGCTGAGTTGGGTGGGCAGCTGTGTCAGATTGAGGGCTGCCTGGCGCACCTCAGGGGGCAGGCCATCCCTCCTGTCCAGCTCCCAGCTCAGCCACCTTCAGGGCCGTGAAGGTGCAGTGGTGACTGCCCATGGGTGGGGACCTTTGTCTCTCTGTATCCATTTGGGGGGTCATGGGCTTCAAATTCCCAACCACCCTCCCCGTCAAATGTGTTAACCTTGTCATGTGTCATATACCGCCCCTGTCTGCTGTCTTGTCTGTCTTGCCTGTCTGCAAATGCAACCTATCCTACCCAACCTACTTCCCCAAACATACCTACAGCGCTTCCCCAACATCCCACTCTCAACTTAAAAAAAAGGGCATCTGTCCTGCAAAAAATAATTGCCCCATACATAGCTCTACATTTTGCCCCCATGTACAGTGAAACTAATCCATCAACCCACAGATTATTCTGCAAATGTCTGCCGGCAGCACCCCTCCCTGTGGGGTGTGTGGCTGTAAATTCTGAATTCTACACATTATTCACAGCTGTTGCTGCAGAAGAAATGTAGAGCTATGGTCCTTTTCTATACCTGTCCTGCACATCCCTAGCTGCTTTTCCTAATGTTTTATCCCCTGCTTGCCCCCATTTTACCACTTTCCTATCACCCTTTTTTTCTTTTCTTTAATGAAAATTAGCGTGGGTGTAAGCAGTGTGCATGATGCTAAGTGAAGCCAAAACAGATTACTTAGCACCTCGCAAACCCCTGCAAAGCTGCTTAAAGCCGCTTAAAACTGCTTTAATCACTCTGTCTCCATCAGCCACTGTTCTGCCTAGCAACAAAATAATCAGCCCTGCCAAGTCTCGAACCCAGGAACTTGTACACCATAGTCAGTGCAATGTACCACTACACTATTTGAGCTTTAGGAATTTCTGATGCTTTTTCAAACATATCATGCAGAAGAGTCATTCAACAGTAAGGAAAAAGGTCTGTGGAATCACTCAGGTTTTGTATATATACATATACAGATATTTTATATATATATAGAGAGATACATATATATGAAAAATATATTCAAATTATACATATATTTATATATATGTGTGTGTGTGTGTGTGTGTGTGTGTGTGTGTATATATATATATATATATTTATATATATATATATATATATATATATATATATATATATATATATGTGTGTGTGTGTATGTACACAACATGTAGTACAGTCATACCTCAGAACATACCTCTCAACGTCTTAGTGCATGATGTCTGGTCAAAGGATATCAAAATGGGGGGAAAATGATCCATAACTAGGGACATATTTTAAATATTGCTATTATAAACATAGAAAGTTGCTAGAATAACAGGGTTTGTTTCAGCATACATTTTTTGAAGGATATGAGGTCTGAAACTGAAATGTATGTCATCATTTACTAACAGAAATCCTCATATCATCACAGTGATTTACCAGAGAAATGCTCAGAACCCCTTAGTGCAACAAATCTGGACCAAGCCTGACAAGGTGAGGGTGAAAGCCATGAAAATAGGGACATATCCAAAATACTTGAGTAGATAAGCTGATACAGTTGCTGTAGTAACATCATCTGTTCTAACATATATTGAATGAAATAGCACAAGTGCAGGACTCAGATGCTTCTCATTAGCTAGTGACTTAAATGCTCACATCATCCCACTGATGTGTCAGAAATACACAACACTTATGGGGACCAGACCAAAAATATGAGCCAGACAACTGGACATCCTACACATATCTGGACAAAACATGACATTAGTGACACTACACTGAGCTGTTAACCATGTCACCAAGCACTGTCCAAACTACAGTCAGACTGACACAACACTACCACAAATCAGCTATGGGGAATTACACATGCATTTGCAAATATATGAGGCACTACAGGGATGTAACAGTAGTGAAAAAGAGACACTGGTGTGAAAGTGCATACCCACAACCAATTTCACCACAGTCACAGTGACATACTGGTAAGCCAAATGAACACTAGAGTATAACAACTGCGTTAACAAAAATATCATGTTTGCCACTCACACACTACCCCTACATATAGCGCCCCAAGTCACAGTGTAGTAGGAATCCTGAGGTGGTACGGGACATGTCTCAGTTTGCCCCTACAAACATATACAGCCAACAGACCACCAGAAACTGGAGCAGCATGGAAAGTCAGATAGAAAAGGAGCCATGACACTTACATCTACCCCCTTCCCTACACAGCCCAACTAACATTTACACACTACACTGCTACACAATCCTGACAGTCTGTTAGCAATCACCAGACATACACAGACCTCTCAGCTGTATAGATTCCCATAGAATGTCCAGGCTTTGTCCTCATATATATGGGCTCTTCCTCCTAACGTGTCTGGCATTATGCTACATCACTGAGATGATATCAGAAATGAAGGCACTAAATAATGATAGACCATAACTATCAACCTCTTACTGCATGACATTTGGACAAAGCCTGACAAACCTTGGAGACAGAGGCCCAAATACAGGGGCATATTTGAAATATTGCTGTTATAAACTGAAAAGTTTGATGGTGTTACAGGGTTTGTTGTAACATATCTTTTCTGAGGGATATGAAGTCAGAAACACAAATGGATGTTAGCATTTGCTGACTGCAATCTCCAGAGTATGCTACTGATTTGCCAAGGACAAAAACTGTCTGAGGAACAAACCAAACATAAGAGTCAAACATCTGGCCATTCTGTGGATAGCCCTACAGTTGAGAGCTATGTCAACTACATAACACTGTCAGAATTAAAATAATGCAGAAAATCCATGACCACACAAACCCAGTTAAACTAGCATTAATCCAACAGTATAACAGCAATACTTGCATTCTGTCCCTAAGTCTGGAACCTTCTCCCCCATTTTGTTGGGCTGTCTCCACAGTTTTTGCTGTAAGAGGTATTTCCAACTACCCTCTGTGATGCTGTTGTCCACACACCTCCATTATGTCCACCTCACAGGCAAGGAAAAGGGGCAATGCCCACATGAAGTACTGAATTATAGGAGTGTGTGGCCATGCCATTGACTAAAGGAATAACAACACAGCTGTTCTGCATGCAATTAGCAAGTGGGGGACACTGATTGGTGCACAGGCCATCACTTGCTCATGAGCTTTAACTACAAAAGGCAAGTTGCTGCCTATTCAAAACAGGTCTATACCTCTACATGTGTAGACAGAGACAGAAACCAACAATACTTGGAAAAAAAGGTATGTCAAACAAGTAAGCATGTAGTGGAATGCAGTACGGGGGTATGCAATAATGGGAAGTAGGATGTTAAACAAATATGTCTCAACAAGACTTGCTGTACTGATATATTGCTGATCAGCACCTGTGGCCATAGCATCTGGGTCTGTCTGCAGTGACATACATCACAGCTCTGGCCCCCAAGTAACCCCAGGAAAGGACGGCTCACACATGACTACTACTGGAGTGTCTGTTGAACAATAGTGACTGTGGCACTGCTAGGCCAGCTAGTGGGATGTCGTAAATATCCATGTGTTACTTCTGAATACAACTATGATACACGTTTGTCTCACAAATCTAAGACACCTATACAGGGTATGTGCATAGTACACTATTGTCACAGACATGTCTGTTGAACTGCATTTGATATACTGAGCTCATACCATTCAACTGTCCAGTGTTATGCACACTGACCATATGTGTGCCTCATATTTGTAGTCATTTACTCATAGAGTTGTGTTGTGTCTGGCAAATCATTGCAAATCTGTGAAGACTGACATTAGAACATAATAGCATACACATGAGTGTCAGACATCCTGCTGGGTATTTCTGTGAATGCAAAACCTACTGTTCTATCAAATGACTTAAGTGTGTTACAGCAATATTGATAAAGTGTCACTAATTTTGAGCCATTACCCCCCCATTTATGTGTGTCATCCTCCAGATGTCCTTCTCTAACAGGTTGAGAGGTATGACTGAGCAGCAAGAGTGTAAATACAGTGTGCCATACTGACAGAGAACAGAAATGTATATCAGGTATTACCTGTGCACATGTATGTAGCAGTAGGGGTAGCTGGAAGCCTCAAAACAACAGGCATGAGATGCAAAACATCAGGTAAATAAGCTGTACATGTTGTACATGTGTGTAATTGTAGTTTCTGTGCATCCAACAGACATAAATGTCTATAGCTACTGGTTGTTGCATTGCCCTGACACAGACATGGGTACTAGAATAAGCATGATTATCAGGTTGAAAATGGAGAGGTGTCCAACTGTGTTATGACCTTGTGCCCATGCCTACTACAAACAGCTATATGACCACCCACATAGTTGTATGTACTCAGCAATACCTGACTTGTAAAACCTGCCTCCACCTAGGTAGAGTAATCCCCTTTGCTAGACAGCAGGAATACTCAAACCACATAATCGGTCACTATATTGGCTGTACAGGGACAAGTAGGAGCAGGCACCAACTTGGAAGCAAGCCAACATATGTCTGAACAATCTTATAAGGTCACAGGTGAATTACTGTAAGGCTAACTATGAGTACAAATTGGACACATCCACCAAGGCCAATCACAAGGTCATCTTCACATATGTCTTCAATCTCAGAGGCAACAACCCAACCAATCCTTTACTGGTGGTCAGTCACAACACATACGCACACAGCATAGCTATAGCCAACCCACTGCAGACAGGTTAAGGGAAAACATCACCCTCCTGTCCCACCATCAATATAGGTGGATGTGCACAGCACCCGCACCCCTCCCTTCATCATCGGGAAGCAGGTCCATAATGCCTAATCAAAGGCAACAAAAGTAAGTCTCCATGGGACCTGAAAATATCCCTGTCTGCATCCTACATGAACTCAGGCATATGCTCCCAGCTCCATTACACACTGTACGCAAGCAAAGCCTGAGCACCATTGACATCCCATCTGCAAGGAAGATGGTCACTGTTATCCCTCTACACAAAGATGAATAATGAATGGTGGATTATGCAATTTAATGGCCCTCATTGGGGGGAACATGACACATCAGGACCAAGAGTGCAATGCAAGCTCATACTGTGCTGATAGATGGCAGGGGTATGATGTGGTTGTAAGTGGTGGCTAATGCTAATGTAGATGTGCAGGTTATGTAAATAACATTGAGCAATGTATGAGGTCCTGTGATGTGTTTCCCTGTTTATGTCTTCCAGGTGAAATGCAGTGTGCAAGGCAGCCAGGATACACTGCAGCTGAAACTGCGGCCATTACCGAAATGATAATCCAGCACCATGGGGTGATATTTGGCTGTAGCCAACAGAATATGCGGGAGCGGACTGCCCTGTGGGACAAGCTTGTCTACAAAGTAAACAACTTGGGTCACCATGGACCTGATACGTCATGCCCGGCAAAGGGCTGTTGCCATGGCCAGGGCCCATACCACCACAGGTGGGGGTCCTGCTATGCAGGCCCCACTTACACCAATGTAGGAACTCCTTGCCAACCTTGGGGCCACCACCACATGCCAACAAAGTCAACACACACAAGTCATGGAGGTGGGTGGCACCCAGACAACAGGTGATGTGCACTATGGCCTTACCTGGATGCTCCTCACCTGTTGTCTGGGTGGCACCCAGACAACAGGTGAGGAGCATCCAGGTAAGGCTCCAGTGCACATCAACTGAATACTCTAGCAGTCACACTGGCTTCTGTAGAGTATCTAGATGCATATGTCAGGTCAAACTGCATTTGTGGGTGGGGTTTTGTAATGCACACAAGTGCACATCTATGGTGAAGGACAGCAAATTGTGTAATATCAGAGCTTCTACTGTACATGTGCAAGAAAGTAGCATTGATCTTCTACCAATGCCACATGTGAGTCTGCTGACAATATCTCTCCCCAACAACTACATAGGTACCTCTGGTCTGGATATGGGACAGCAGCCTGAAGTTGGTGAGTATGGTATTGTCCTGTTGTGACTCACCAATATCCTAGGCATATTATGTTCATGCACTTTACCATGCACACAACTGTTACTCTTAGCCACATTGTGATACATGCATGTTCACTTGTGGTGGGGTTAACTGCATTGCATCAAAGTGCTCATCATAGGGGCCTATTTGCAGGAGATGTAACATATCTGTAGCATTCCTCACAACCTGTCAGTGCAAGAAATCTGGACATAGACTGCCAAAATGGGGGGACAAAGGGCCAAAACTAGGGACATATTTTAAAAGTATTGTTATACAGTGCATATAAAAAGTGTACACACCCCTGTTAAAATGCCAGGTATTTGTGATAAACAAAAATCAGACCACAATAAAGCATTTCACAACTCTTCCCACTTTTAATGTGACCTATAACCTGTACAATTCAATTGAAAAAGAAACAAATATGTTAGGGGAACAAGTATGAAAAATAAAAAAATGTACAATAAGCTAGATGCATAAGTGTGCACAGCCTGAAGCTAATACTTTGTTGAAGCAGCTTTTGATTTAATTACAGCACTTCTTGGGTACACACCTGCCATCAATCAGAGAGACTCTTTGATTAACAACAAATAATGGTCAGCTGTCCTACTAGGCTTTTCCTGACATTTACTCAGTTGCATGCTACAGCAACAGCCATGGTTCACAGAGAGCTTACAAAGCATCAAAGGGATCTCATTGTTGAAAGGTATCAGCCCAGAGAAGGGTACAAAAACATTTCCACAGCATTGCATGTACCATGGAGCACTGTGAAGACAGCCATCAAAAGGTGGAGAAAATATGAGACAACAGTGACATTGCAAAGAAGTGGATGTCCCTCCACATTTGATGAAAAGACAAGACCAAAACTGGTGAGGGAGGCTGCCAGGAGACCTACAGCAACACTAAAGGAGTTGCAGGAATCTCTGTCAAGTACTGGTTGTATACTACATGTGACAACAATCTCCCATATTCTCCATATGTCTTGCCTGTGGGGTAGGGTTGGAAGATGGAAGCCTTTTTTACACAGAACATCCAGGTCTGGTTAAATTCTGAAAAACAATACATCAAGTCTCCCAAAAGCATGTGGGAAAATGTGTTATGGTCTAATGAGACCAAGGTTGAACTTTTTGACCACAATTCCAAAAGGTTTGTTTGGTGCAATAACAACACTGCACATCACCAAAAGAACACAATCCCCACGGTGAAGCATGATGATGGCAGTGTCCTGCTTTGGAGTTGCTGTTCCTAAGATGGAACTGGAGCTTTAACCAAGGTGGAGGGGATTATGAACAGTTCCAAATACCAGTCCCTTTTGGCCCAAAATATTCAGGTGTCTGCTAGATAGCTGCAGATGAAGAGGAATTTCACCTTTCCACATGACAATGCCAAACCATACATCCAAATCAACAAAAGAATGGCTTCACCAGAAGACATTAAACATTTTGGAATGGCCCAGCCATAGCCCACACCTACATCCAATGGAAAATCTGTGGGGTGACCTGAAGAGGGCTGTGCACAAGAGATGCCCTCGCAATCTGACAGAGTTGGATGACTTTTGCAAGGGAGAGTGTGCAAATATTGCCAAGTCAAGATGTGCCATGCTGATAGACTCCTTCCCAAGAGGACTGGATGCTGTAATTAAATCAAAAGGTGCTTTAACAAAGTATTAGTTTAAAGATGTGCACACTCATGCATCCAGCCTATTGTAGGTATTTCATATACTATATGTTACCCCTAACCGATGTGTATGTTCATCAATTGGATTGCACAGGTTATAGGTCACATTAAAGGTAGGAGAAGTTATGACATGATTTCTGTGGTTCCAATTTATATATCACAAAAACCTGGCATGTTAGCAGGGGTGTGTACACTTATTATATCCACTGTGAGCTTAGAAAGTTGTTATAATAACCGGATTTGTTTTAACATACATTTACTCCAGGTTTTGAAGTCTGCAACTGAAATAATGTCATTAATTAGTGATGCCAATTCTCAGATTATCCCAGTAATGTGTCAGACAAACACAGGATTTATGAGGAACAGACCAAAAATATGAGCCACACATCTAGACATTCAGCAAAACTCTGTACAATTGAGAGGTGGGTTCTGTAGGAGTTGCCACTGTGCTATACAGGTGAACAGCAATAATGTGTACATAGGTGCAGTGTGTGCTAGGTGAAGGCCCATCACCTACTAACACTACTTACGTATACCATAGGTGTATATTAGTAGTAACATTAAGTGGAAAGGGCTCCACTGCATGATGTTGAGGGCCTGTCCAGAGTGTGTATGTTGCAGTCTGACTGTGTGTCGTGAATGTCACCAATTGGCTATTGTGAGATCTGTGTAATGCCTTTGTGCCACCTCAGCTGTACGTGTCTGTGTGAGTGTGTGTGTGCATGTGTGCATGCGTGTGTGTGTGTGTGTGTGTGTGTGTGTGTGTGTGTGTGTGTGTGTGTGTGTGTGTGTGTGTGTGTGTGTGTGTGTATGTGTGTGTATACCAGCAAACCTTATAGTGCAGGTATTAATTTGCATATTCCACACCGGAAGTATATCCCTCATTGGTGAAATCAGACCATAAATTAATCTCATTGGAGATCCACATCCCGCTCCCACCCCCAGCAAAAAAGACCACAGTGAAGAACTTCTCAAAAGCAAACTTCACACTTCTTAAAACTGGAGTGGTATCCTTCAAGGCCCCCGAGCCAGTGGAAACCACAACCCACGCTGCTGAAACCCTTACAAATGCCTTCTACGAGCACCTCCAGGAATGTATGGATCAAGCAATCCCTAATAAAATCAAGACCCTTTCCACCAAAGGCAGGCGCCCGGTCTGGTGGACCCCAGCCACAAACAAACTCTACAACAAGAGGAGAAAGCTACTACATGACAGAGCAAAATCCCTAAAAGGGAAGGCATCTCTGATCAATACTAGCAAAAACTACGATCACTCATAAAATCATCCAAGGCCAACTTTGAGAGAAAAATCGCTAATGACACAAAGACAATCATAAGGCCTTCTTTAGCTATGTTAGAAACCTGGGTGGAAACTCCCAGATATGCTCAGAATTAGTCCAAAATGATAAAAAATCACTGATCCCACAGACATTGCCAACATACTGGCAGACAGGTTCAGTGCAAATTTCCTCCCTCCCCCAAAGGAGAAATATCTATCCCACCAGAGTCTAGCCTCCCAAACATCTCAGATGCCCAGGTGAGAGCTGCTCTCTCTAAAGCAAAAACACAGCATCAATGGGACTGGACGGTGTCCCGCTGTGTGCTACATGAACTCAATGAGGAACTAAACCCACACATAAGGCTGCTGTTTAATCTTAGCCTTACAGGATCACGTGCCAAAGAATGGCGTGACGCAACTGTGTCCCACTCCACAAAGCGGTGCTTCTACGGACCCTGGAAATTACCGCCCCATAAGCTTGACGAGTCTTGTCTGCAAAGCTATGGAGAGGATCATAATGGAACTCATAAATAAAGACATTGGGGATCTACAGACACTGGATCCTACCCAATTTGGCTTTGTCAAGGGCAGATCCTGCCTCTTGAACTTGGTCGACTTTTGAAACAGTCACTAAGGCCATTGATGAGGGTAAGGCAGTTCACACAGCCTACCTTGACCTAGCAAAAGCGTTCGACACAATACCCCACTCGGGCATCATAGAAAAGCTCACCAGCTTAGATGTAAACCCATATGTCACAAGATGGGTTGCAAACTGGCTCAAGGACAGAACACATAGGGTTAGAGTTGCTGGTGCCATGTCAGACTCTAAGCCGGTCATGAGTGGTGTCCCACAGGGCTCAGTCCTGGGCCCCTCTTGTTCGGCATTTATTTTCTGAAGTGCAGGCAAACATAGGGGATTGTGGCTGACAAAATTTGCAGATGACTGCAAACTGGGAACCATAATTGACACTCCATCAGACACAGACATCCTCCAGAGGTCTCACAGAAATGGATAACTGTTGCCAGAGCCATGGCCTTAAGCTAAATGCCAAAAATGTATAGTCATACCCTTTGGGAAAAACAAGGTAACCCTAATTACCACATAGGTGGTAATCCATTAAACATGGAAGAAGTTATCAGGGACCTGGGGACCCAAGTTGACAGTAACCTCTCTTTTGACACTCACATTGCCAAAGTGGTTAGGAAGACCTTCTACATTGCCCACCTGATCATGAAGGATTCACATCCAGATCAGGAGAGGTCATTGTACCCCTGTACTCTTCACTTATCAGACCAATGATTGAGAACAATGCCCCATTCGAATGTACCTTACCCGACACCTGCAGCAGTTGGAAAGACCCCAAAAGTTCCTCACCAAAAGGATAAAGGGGCTCAAACATATGTCATATTATGCCCGACTGAAGAAACTCCAGCTCTATTCAGTCGCATACCGTGCTCAGAGGTGATCTGTGCCTGACATACAAGGCCATGTCCAACCCGGAATTAATGGACATGCTCCACCTCAAAAAATCCAAATCCACCAGAGCCACGAGAGCAAGAGACTTAAACCTCAACACGGATATAAATAGGACGTGCTGGAGGGACAGATTCATCACCCAGAGACTCCCTACACTATGGAACAGAATCCCAGTCCATGTGAGGCAGAGCCCCTCACTGACTCTGTTCAAGAGAAATCTTGACGAGTGGATGGGAGATCGTAGGTTTACCCCGGGAATCATCTCTGTGTCACTGCTGGACAGAAGCACAGCAAACTAATGGATATAGTATTCTCATCCTAAGGGGTGGTGAAAGCCACACACACTCTGGCTGGGCTTATAAATGCCCTAGGGCAGATAGCTTAGTATGAACCTATGAACCTATATGTTGCCTTCCTCTCACAAGTAGACATGGTGGTTGTGGTCCCTCCCACTCAGAATCTGATATCAGTGTCTCTGCAGACTCTGACAATGATAGTGGTCCTACTGAGGCACAGGTGGGGTTGACAGGGATTGAATCTGTGCCATCATTTGGTATCCCACAGTCATCCACAATATTCCTGCACACAGTCACAATGCCCACAAATACCCCATCCCCAGCAGCCACAGATAATGGGCAGTTGGTGGGTGATGGCATGGAACAGGCTAGTGTGGTGACTATGGCAAGTGAGACTGTAGACACTAGCTATAGCCAGAGTGCAGGCGAGGTCCCACACAGGCGGATAGACAGGGGTGCTTGAAGGAGAACTGCTGCCCATCAAGCCGCTATCGCAAGTGCCACACCAGGTGTCACCAGATGCATGTTTCTGGCTGTCATGGATGCACAGGCACATAATGAGTGCAACACCAGACAAATACTAAGGGTCTTGGATGCAACTCTTACTGGCTTACATGATGATATATGTGACCTTGTTGAGGGCACACGTCAAAATACTGAGGTCATGAATAGACAGTGGGGTGAGACCTTGGCAATTCTCGACCATGGAATGTCTGTGCTGCAACGTGTGGTGGAGGATGGGAATCGGACATGTGGAAGTAGGTCAGCACCAACATCAGCTGAGAGTCTACATGGCCATGCACCTTCACACTCTCATAGTGACAGTACCACCACACTACCAAAGGGGGGGGTTGTGGTCCACACCACAATGGAGCAGACCATGGGCATGTGGTCCTGGCTGGTCCCTTCAGGGATATGGATCCAGCAGACAGCAGTCACCATTGGGGAGTAGTACTACATCTAGTCTTGAACCTGGTGGTGCCAGTGAGACTCCTGGCAGGACCAGTTCACATGTTCATGGCCAGAGATGGTGAACTGTACACCCTGCCATGTACGGTCCACAGCTGTCCAACATACCCCTGTGTAGGGCAGTCACATGGTGTGACTGTGT